>NW_005871142.1:3501431-3503532 GCF_000147115.1 Myotis lucifugus | reverse complement strand
TGCATCAGAGGGAACAAGTTCCCCCCTAAGGCTAGAGAGGCCAGACACCCCCATGAGTCAGACTGAACACCAGGCCCCTCACTTAAGGGCCACCAGGCTGCCCCTCTTCTGGTCTGGGAGGAAGCTCTCCCCACTCAGCCCTGCCCCCAGCCCCGCTGGCAGAAAGGCTGACAACTTCTGAAGAACCGAATTACAAAACTCACCAATAATCAGAGGGCCTTTCCTTCCCTTCAGCCAGGCCCAGAAACCCCCGGCTGCATATCCAAGCTCCTGGGATCTCCCAATCAAAAGCTGGCGCCCAGGAGGCAGGGGCCAGCCAGGCCCGGGACGTGGCGTTCTCATCTCCCATGCAGCCAGGCCCAGCAGCCATCTGGCCAGGCTCCGCACGGCCAATTAGACAGCAGGCAGGCTGACACGGGGCCTGCCAGGGCATCAGGGCTGCGGGAGGCATCTGAGGCAATGCTGCCCGGCTGTTCAGGCGTAACTGAACCGGGCCTTCGCGAAGAGGAGAAAGAGTGCATTCCCAGCCCCGGGCGTGCCAAGAGCGCCTTGGATCCACTCTGCCTCCCACGCCTCACCCCCTCCTTGGGCTCAGCCCGTTAGAGCTAAATGGGTTCTATTTATTGCCATCCAAGATTTGTGGCTGGCGGGCGCAGTGGTGGCTGAGCTAAACCAGCAGTGACAAGTGGTCACACTCAGGCTGTAGGCACCAACTCACTGCCATGGCGCGGGACCCCCCCTCCCCCCTTTCCCTTCTCTTACATGACATCTTTGTGCCACGGGCAAAGCAGAACCCGGAAACCACTCCCAGAGGCGAGAGGATGAGGCAAGATGCTTGGATGAGTCACGGGGATAAGGGCAGAGTCCCCAGTTCTCCCCGGACCTCATCCCCGCTTCTTACAAAATGTTAGGGCCCAAAAGTCATCGTCATAAAAGCCACTACAGCGATAAGATTCCAAAGGCAGGTTAGCCGCCCTGCATTGAGAGCAAAGAAGGACTCTGAACTACAGGGAGTTAGGGATCTGGGGGCCTGGGTCGGAATTGCTACTCAGGACTTGCTGCCAGAGACGAGGGGTGGAGAAAGGCCCTCTCCTGTGGCCCCCTATGGGACTGAAATAAAGACCTGCGAGTCGAGCTGGAGATGTGATCACACCCCCGTTGACTGCGGCCAACTTCAGCAGAGCTGGGGACGGAGAACTCGGATCATCTGGAACAGCAGGAGCGCAGCTGTGAGCAGAGAGAGAAAATGCAGGGGCCACTTCCCGTGGATGAAAGTCGATGAGAAGGCAGCGACAGTATAGAGACCAGCCTGGGCCTCGCGTCCCTGGTCCCTGACGTAGGAACACAGGCAGAAAGGACGGCCTTTGGGCAGAAGGATGAATAGGCTGGTCTGGTGCGTGTCTGAAGCTTAGATTGGAAGTCAAGAAAGAGATCAGGGTGAACTTCCAAATCTGGGAGGTGTTTGCAAAGAAAGAGATAGAAGAAGGATTGGAGTAGATGATGGAGAACGCAAGCTGGGCCATAGTGGAGCATACTGGAGAATGCGGCGTTTGAGAGTTGAGAGAAGGCGAGTGGCTAGGAAAGGAGGCAAAGGAGGGGCGTTCAGAGGGGTAGGAAGGGGCAGGTGGCGGGGCAGGAGGGTGTCAGGAGGGCTGTGCATCAGCCACATCAAATGTGCACCGGAATTCCTGACCCCCTTGGATGGCTGCTGGAAACATGTGACCTTTTCCGGCCACTGAGCTGTAAGTGACAGCCAGGTGTCCCTCTCAGCCAGACCCTGAGAATCAATGTGAGACCCTGAAGGGCGCTCTTTGTGTTGCAGCAATGAGCCTACAGGTTACAGTCAAGGCCACGCTCAGGTCCAGGGGTGAGCAGGATGCAGCAGAACCAAAGCTCATCAAGAGTGAGAAATCGACCTCTGCATCAATTTCTTGTGTGTTTTTTCAATTCTTGCCAGAGGATATTGTTTCCATTGATTTTAGAGAGAGTGGAAGGGAGGGAGGGGGAGAGAGAGACAAACATCAATGTGAGGGAGACACATCGATTGGTTGCTTCTACATGTTGCCCCAACCAGGGCTGGGGGATCGAACCGCAACCGAGG
>NW_005871142.1:3444720-3501322 GCF_000147115.1 Myotis lucifugus | reverse complement strand
GAGGTACGTGCCCTTGACTGGAAATCAAACCTAGGACCCTACAGTTCATGGGCCGACACTCTAACCACTGCGGAACATGGCCAGGGCTCACTCAACCTCTGTGGTTTTAAGCCACTGGGGTTATTTGTAACCACGGCACAACCTAGCGGTGACAAATGGCCTGCTACACCAATGCAGGCGTTTCTAGAAGGAAGATGGAGGCGGACAGTGCTGGCTAGAGCAGGACGGTGGGGACTGGGCTAGTTAGTGAGTCTGGCAAACAAGTGGACGTCAGTGGCTTCCAACCACTGGGTTGTGGGTGCAGGAACCAGACAGCAGGGTGTTAAGGATTGAAGTCTCGAAGGCAGAAGATGTAGACGTCTCTTTTAAATATTTGGGAGACTCTCAGAAAAGAAACGGGGGCCAGCCAGGTGGAGGAATGGCTTAAGCTTTGTTCCTAAGAGACGCCAGTGAAGAAATAAAGAGATCATCTGAATCATGGTCTGATCTGCCCAAGCTCATTACTACTCTGTCTGGTTGGAGAGCATGAGCAGCGAGAAACCAGATCTGCCCCTGCATTCGTTCCTCGTTGTACTCACTGCAGGAGCTGACGGAGGTTCAAGGGGGCAGAGCCAACATCGGCAGATGAGGGAGCACAGAGCTAGAGCGAAGTGCCCTGGAAAGATCCCGGTAGTAGGGATGAAGGGAGGAAGGGGAAAACTGATGGGAATACGATCAATCTAGAGGAAACAGGAAAGTTCAGGAGCCCTAAGGGCTGACCTCCAGTTACATGGAGCTCCCCCTTAGAGCACCGGGTCGTGGGGGAGCTATGAGGGAGTAACGCATGCATGTGGCCCATTACAAACTGTAAAGCTCCATGCACATGGGGTGGAATCGCGCTCGCTAAGGGGACACCCTCAGGTCTGCACTGGCTGCACACAGAGTTCTCCCACACTGCAGTGTAGGCAGAGGCCAGACACCTGAGTCCAACAGCACCCTCCCCGGGTGATCCTGGGTGAGTCATCTCTCCTCTCTGGGCCCCAATTTCTGATACATCAAATGGGGGAGATGGGATCAGGCCATCTCTGGGAGACCTCTCATCTCTGACATGTTAAGATGCAGGGATTCAATTAGCCCTCCAGCTGGTCTCGACTTCTTATACAAATAAAACATAAAACTATTTATAATCAATTCAACAGCTACAATATTATTAAGTAGACGAACAGACACCAAAAAATAACAAAAGAACTAATAACTGTCAAATGAAATTTCAGATCTTTAATTCCTTGGACTCAGTTCTCAGCCCAAGGACACACACATACTTGGGCCACATTGAAAACCCTTTCCTGCCAATGGAGGCTCCAGCTGGTCCGACCAGCCAGAGACCTCCCCTCTCACTGGCCAGCTCAGAGCGTCCCTGCCCCGCATCCGCCCCCAACAACAGAGGCCCTGGCTGTCCAACGCCTTCGACAGCCGTGCCATGTGTCTGAGTCCCTGTGCAGCCCCCCTCTCCATGACGGAAAGAGTGTATCACTGAAGCAAAACACATAAAATAATCACTTGGGGTCTGTGTTTGCCCTGAACTTCATTACTGTTACCAAAGACAAATGCAAGATCCAGGGAGAGAAATCCCAAGCTCTGAGCTCTTAGCCCAGGGGTGGGCAAACTTTTTGACTCGAGGGCCACAATGGGTTCTTAAACTGGACCGGAGGGCCGGAACAAAAGCATGGATGGAGTGTTTGTGTGAACTAATATAAATTCAAAGTAAACATCATTACATAAAAGGGTACGGTCTTTTTTTTTTTAGTTTTATTCATTTCAAACGGGCCGTAGTTTGCCCACGGCTATCTTAGCCCTTGGTCCAGTCCTTGTCAATCCCACAGCAGAAAGTGAATCCTGAAATGTCCTGGGAAGCTGATACCCAGGCAAACCTCAACCTCCCCAATCAGGTCTCTCTCTCTCTCTCTCTCTCTCTCTCTCTCTCTCTCTCTCTCTCTCTCTCTCTCTCTCACACACACACACACACACACACTTCAGCCCTGGCCACGTAGGCCATGGTCCTTGGAGCGGATCCCCCCCCCTGGGTTTAATTATGCCTCTTCTCTCAGTGGCCTAAACGGAGTCCGACAAGCTTGACGACTCGGACATAAACTAGCCTGTGCCCAGGGTTGTGGAACCAGTTTCCACTGAGGCAGTGGCCAGGCCCCACCACCTAACATGGCTCATGAGGGCAACACATGTCTGTTCCCAGGCGGCCATGCCTGGGCCTCTCTCCACATCCAACTCAAGTGGGTTAAGGTCTCCAGGAAAAGCAAAGGGCCAGCCAAGCCCACCCACCACCCCACGCCCCTGCCCTCCTCCCCTGCAGCTGACAGCCGTGTGACCCCAATGGTGTGGAGCTGAGCCTTGCTCACACTTTGAGTGGGATGAGCAAGGCCTGGGGGCAGGCAGGGGTCCTTTAGAAGTCCCTAGCCCTACGGCAGCCCTACTTGTCCTAAGAGGTGTGCCGCTCACCAGGCGCCCTGAACAGCTGGGACCAGGTAGGTCTACCTGCATTTGCTGTGGAGGAGCAGGGGCCGGGGGGACGCTGGTGCTCTGTACGTGGGACTCTGCAAGTTTACTGCTCAGGTCTCCACACTGACCAGCGCAAGGACAATGCACAATGTGAGCTGAGGAGTGTGTCGTGTGTTCAGCCTGCCACAGGTCCTGCTGTGCCCCACATGCCCCACCTTAGCCAGGCCCCCTCTGCCCTTACACCAGGACTCCTGTTACAACACCGCAGCAGCCATGCCCAGGGGAGAGGACGCCGGAGGCTCGTCTTAGTTCCTTCACATCTGCACAACTGAAATGTAGAACGAAATGTTGAGTTCTCTGGAGCCATCTGAGGGAGTTCTTGTGGTCTAGACCTGCCCTTGAACCCCAAAGCCTCTTACTGAAAGCCAGGCCATCTCAGAAGTGGCACATCTTGACTCAATTTTTTATCCCCATCTCAACAGTTACTAAGTACACTTGTCGAGTGAGTGAGGTCCGGGGATCCTGCAGAAAGTCAGTGCTTGGGAAGTTTCAGGGGAGAGGAGATCCCGGTGGACTGGGTGGTCATGGGGAAGCTTTCTGAAGAGGCTGGAACATGAGCTCTGTGGAAGGACAGCCCAGGTGTGGAGACCAGTGGTCAGGCCAGAGACTGCTGCCCAGGGGCAGCCTGTGGGCAGACTTTATTTCAGGTTTTCTGAGTTGAATGTGTTGCCCAGGTCCAGGCTGGTTTGTGACTTTATCCCCAGCATTGAACACTGACAAATGTCTCTCTAGAGGAGACACAATCCTCATTACGAGGAGTTCCCTATGTGAGTGAGAAGGCCACGCTCCCTTTTGGAGGTCAAGTGCACTGGCCATGGCCAGCTCTGCTCAGCAGTGGCTGGAGGTCTGACCCTGATTCCTCTCCATCTTCTAGGATCCCTGAAGGCTGTGGCCAGCACTTATGAGTGAAGATAGAATAAATACCTCCAGCCACACCTTTGGGAACCACGAGCGGACTCCTCCCAATGAGACGTCTGTGACAGCACATAACACTAGTCAGCTGCCTGAAGTTGGCCTTCTTTTCTGGGGGTTCCCAGAAATCAGGGCTTCCTATAGGAGGGTCAGATCCCCAGATCCAGAGCTCACATCTCCCTCTGCCAGTTTCTGAGCAAAACTTCCATTTCGACCAGCATTCTACAACCTGTCTAGCTTGCGGACAACCTCATCTCCCATCTCTCCCAGCTGAGGAGGTATGACCTAGTGTTTGAATAAGGAAGATCCATTCAGGGGTAGCTGGCCATAAACTAGAACTGCATGTTTTTTAAAAACTACTGGCATGTCCTAATCATCTGAAACACTTGCCCCGTTGGTATATAAACTTTACAATGAATTGAAATATGATTAGAGATCTCGGTTAGGATTTGTTTTCTTAGGAATGAACTATGGTGGATTATAAATATAATACCATCTCCCTCTGCTGTGAAAGAAGCAGCATTCCTGTTACTATGTACACTGTGTGGCCAAGCAACTGGTGATAGGACTGGTCTGTGCTGTGACGACAGAGCCTCCCTGGGTGCCAGGGGCTGTTCTCACCTGTAGGGAGGGGGGTGCCCTCACACGGAAGGCCGGAGATGAAGGGAGGAGGGCCAAGGAGAGGTTCAGAGTGCCTCTGGCATATGTGGCCTTGGCCACAAGAATGTCAAGATGTCTAGGAGGGAATTCCAGTATTAAAATGGGATCTTCTGGCTGGAATCTGCCCAGAACTGGAAACTGGAAACCGCCGGCAAGGTGTCTGAGAACCTTCCAGCCCTTTAGGACTCAAAGGGAAATGATAGAGATCAGAAAGGATGACCTTGGAGAATGTGCTGTGGGAGCCATGGCTTCTGGAATTCTCTGTGTCGTTTTCTCCTCTTGTTCTCCTTCAGGGATCAGTTTCTGTCTTTTGACATTTCTAGCCTGCCTCAGCTGCTCCAAGGAAAAGCAGGGTTAATTAAGGTCCATCCCATGGCCAGGGTGCTAAAAAGGAGGAGTTATGTTTATCACTATAAAGGTCTTGATGAAATAGACAATTTTCTAGGAAGATAAAAGTTGCCAGAATTGACTCAAGAAGAATATTATCCAAAAAGATCATTAACCATGAAATAAATTGGGAAAAAATTGTGGAAGAATTATCTCTATAAAAGGCAATGAGCTCAGTTTTTATGGATGACTTCTTTCTGATTGTCCTAAAGCAGAGAAAAAAAATAGAAAACTTCCCAATTCCTTTTATGAGAAATCTGGCAAATGTTATATATAAATGCATGTATAATTTTATGTAATATATGTAATACTATATATGTGTATACCAGACACATATATACATACATGCACACACATACAGACCAATCTTACTTATGAGTATAGATGCAAAAATCCCAAATCAAAAAACAAAAATCCAGGAGCTATTTAAAGAATAATTCAAGATGACTAATGTTGTATTTATTCCTAGAATGTAATGATGACTTAAGATTTGGAAGAATACTCTAGTCCACATCAGTATGTCATAGGCTGGGAAAGCCTTAAGAGGCTCTAAGGGTATTTTTTATGTAATATTTTTTGTGAATTAAAAAAATATAGAAGGTGCAAATTTAACCTATAATCAACATCCTGTTCATGGTAAAACAATAGGGGAAGTTCTGCTAAAATTTGAAAAAAGGTAAGTGTGACTTCTTATCACTATTAGGATTGTACATTTTCTATTTCTAGCCTATAACATAAAAGTGAAATAGAATATGTTTTAAAATCCAGGAGATCAAATGATCATTGTTTGCAGAATGATATTCCACACACAATAATCCCAAGATAAAAACTACCAAAACTAATAACAGTTTAGCAAGGTGAAGAATTATAAGTTGAAAATACACAAATCCATAGGTTACCTATGTATAGGAAATGGCTAGTGAACAGTTGATAGAAAATACAATGGGGAAAAGTAATTCTGTTTAAATGAGTACTGAAATAAGAAAAATGATAAACCTAAAAATCATCTTAATGAGAAAACATGTAAGGTCTATTAAAATATATTTTTAAACTTCGATAGACAGGAAAGAAAAATTGAAGAAATACCATGTTTCTGGGGAAAACTGGATATTTTTTCAAATTCCTTCCCCAATATTTTTTTATTTTTTATTTATTTCATTGAGGAAGGGAGAGAGAGAGATAGAAACATCAGTGATGAGAGAAAATAACTGATCAGCTGCCTCTTGCATGCCCCACACTGGGGATTGAGCCTGCAACCCAGGCATGTGCCCTGACCAGGAATTGAACCATGACCTCCTGGTTCATAGGTCAACGCTCAACCACTGAGCCACACTGGCTGGGCTCTATTTCTCGCTGGCCAGGCCCCAACATTTTTTTTAAAAGAAGAGTTACTAGTATACTGACAGGAGGGGGAGAGCAAGGCGTGCAGAACTGCTCTCACAGGACTGCACCCCCTCGCGATGGCAGTTCTGGGGAACACAGGACAGCAGTCCCATCAGCCACATCCACACGTGGGGAGCTACTGCCAGAGGAAAACACGTAAGCTTTAGAAACATGCTAGAACATGAAACACGATGCTAATTCTTGAAATCGGCTTTGGAAATTGTGGAACAGAAGTTCTCTTTGTCTGCGACTGTTCGAAAGTCACTAATGATTCATTGAGGCGGAAGTCAAACAAGCCTGTGAGTGCCATCTCATGGAGAGAGCAACCACCACGGCGGCCACGTGATCAGCGCCACAATCCTCCAACTGTGCGTAGCCTGGGGATCCGGCGTGGCGTGAAGCCAAATGATAAAAATAGTAGGGGCTACAATGACCGCTGTTCGATGAATCCCTCGGACAGAATATATGGCCCCGAACATGAGAAGTTATTAATTTATTATTTGGTAAAGGGGGCATCAGGCACCAGTGAGGAGGGGAAGGACTAATTAATTAATGGCTAAGGCAATTGTTTTACTTTTGAGGGGAGAATAAATTCTCAATTCAATGTAAGAGAAAATAATTCCAGATAAATAAAGAGTTTATCTGGAATTAAATAAATGTAAAGAAAACGAATTAGAAAATATAGAACGATAGCAGAGAGCATTGAAACCCCATGAGAGCAGGGATGCGTGTCTGCTTTGTTTATTGCTCTCTCTCCGGGGCTAGAACAGGGCTGGCCACATAGTAAGTGCGCAATAAATTAGTGCAAGGGTGAAATAATTAATTAATCACCCTTAAACTCTTTTCTCTATACATTTTCTGGTTTTATCCTTTGTCACATTTTTTTTACTAAGGTTGTTTTCCTTAATTACTACAATTTTTAAAAATTTTCATTATATCTTAAGAATAAGAAAGAAAGTGCATATGGCTTACCATATCTGCACGCACTAGGTTGCAACTCTTTCTCCTTATATTTTAAGGATAACTCTGTACATTATAGTTAATGTAAACAATCTCCCAAATTTGCCCTTTGCCTTTTCACTTATTTGAATTGTTTACATACAAAGAAAAAAACACAACTTATTTATATGAGGTCAGTCAGTTCCATCAACTCTCTTTTATAATTCCTTTTGATTGTTATATCTACAGAAAGTCCTCCCAATCCCCAATTGTTAAGGAGTCTGGTCCAAGTTATTTCAATGCAGGGCTAGTCCTTCCTCCCCAAGGGCTAGAGACCTGCTTCAGCAGCATCTGATCCTGAGGGTTTCCTATCCCAACCAGACTCATCAAACCCCCAAAGCTCCCTGCTCCAGCGCACCCTTTTGCATAACCATGGGGTGAGGTCATGTGTTTAGGACACCATTTCTCATCACCATGGAGATGATGAGCCCTCAAAACACTGGCAAGAAGCCTCCCACACAGGATGGAGCCAGGGAAGAAGGAAGAGGAAAGAGAGGAAGAACCTGCCAATTCGCCAGAAGACCCAAAGCCTATCCCAAGGAGCTCATGAGCTCACACTCAGGCACGCAGCCTCCTAGGTGTTGGATCATATGACCTTCCAGCCCCACCCAGCATATCACTGCAACCCACAGGCAGCACTCAACCTCAGAAGATGACATCCCTTCCTGGCTGATGTGGCTCAGTGTTTGAGGTCGACCCATGAACCAAGAGGTCACTGGTTCAATTCCTGGTCAAGGTACATGCCCGGGTTGTGGGCCCAACTCCCAGTAAGGGGCATGCAGGAGGCAACTTTATCCTTCTCCCTTCTTCTCTTCTCTAAAATCAATAAAAACATTTTTTTTTAAAAAAAAAGAATAAGATAATGATGATGTTCCTGTCCCTTTTAACCTCTGACCCTGGGCTGGCTGATGGCCTCCTCTGTAATTCTCCCCTTAGCTCTATTTTCCTTAGAATATAATTCCCTGGTCCTGACCGCTTCACTACATCATTCTTTTCTCTCAGCCCCGTCCAGATCCTATTCCCATTCTACTTTCCCCTCTGCTTCCAGGATAATCTCTATAAGGCAAGAATCTGTTTGCTTTACTCATCTTCTAAAATTAATTCAGTGATTAACCAATGACCTAAGGGGGGGGGGGATCTAAATTCCTTAGGATGCTATTCAAACCCTTTATAATCTGGCTCCTGCTCCTATCTCCAGGCCCACCTCTTACCACACCCTTCTCCATACTCTGCTCCAAACATTATACCCGGCATTTGAAAATGCTGTTTTTTCCATCTAAATAACTACTTGCTACCGATACCACTAGGCCAGGCAGAGTCCTCCATATGTCCTTTGTCCTGCCACATCCCTGAGCCTGCCTTCATCCTGAAAATCACCTTGCTGGAGTCTCTTGCTGGAGGAAGGGTTTCTGAATGTTGGGACCAAGCCCCGTCATCACTGGGGTCCTGGGGCATGAGCTCGATTACTGTTTATGTGAGAAACGGGCAAATCTGGTAAGGGCTGTTCTGTGGGTCACCTGGAGGCCACCATCTCCTGCAGCTAAAAAATTCAGGGGTGGGTCGTGTCTGGAGTCCCGTATTTAGCAAACATACGCTGAGTGTTTGCTCCCCTTGGCACTCATTGGACCTATACGCTCAACAGGCACAAACCCGGCCCAAAGCCCTCTGCTGCTCGTGCGCATGCCCACCAGCATCTCCAGTGCCTTTGCAAATCTCTGTGCATGGTAGTTGGTGGGAGCCCTTTAAGAAGCTGTGCTGGGGGAGGAGGAGGGAGGGAGAGAGATGCACAGAATCCCCAACTTTCCAAATGGTTGCTGCTCTGAGGTCGCAGAAATGATTGTGCTTGTGCTCAGCACCTGCAGGAGGGAACTGCTCCTCCCAGCACCTACACAAGCCTGTCTCACCCCAGCATGCCCTCTGTGGACCCAGGTCCCAGAGGAGGAGGAGGAAGAGGAGGAGGAGGAGGAGGAGGAGGAGGAGGAGGAGGAGGCTGATGGGGAACTCGGGATGAGGCAGAAGAAGAGGCGCTCCATTGTTTGCTGGAAGGAGTTCAGACTCAGGCTGGTTCTGATTTATCCAAACATGTGCCACTGCCATGACGTGCACCTTCCAGAATCAAAACCACCTGACACGTGTCAAAACACCAGCATCACTGCCAGCAGCAGCCCTGACATCTCTCTGTGCAGGAAGGACCGGTATCCACTCCAGCCACCACCTTCTCCTTCCCCATCGCCCCAGGTGAAAGCCCTCCTCCCACAGCGACGCTGAAAGGATTTGCGAAGCCTTAGTGAATAATCATGAGAAATGCAGACGAGAAAAGGTTACGGATGAGAAGAAAGGAGGCGATGGAAGAGGAAAAACTGGTGCCCAGAAAACTCAGGAGTGAGCCCCCAGCTTAGCGGACCAGCCATATATTTACATGGACAGTGACCAGGAGAAGAATATTGCTATCACCCTCAACAGGCACAGCACCTAAGAATTCGTTAGTCTACGGCCCTTCCACCCTGAACGTGCCCGATCTCCTCTGATCTCAGAAGCTAAGCAGGGTGGGACCTGGTAAGCCCTTGGATGGGAGACAAATATTCATTAGCTCACGTTTGGGGTGAGAAGGGCCATGATCATTAGTCCTGTGGTGTAGATGGCAAATTCAAGATGCCGAGAGGTTAAGCAATGCACCAGGTCCACAGCGGGTAAGACCGGGAGGTGACACAGCCCAGTCCTGTCTTACTCCAGATTTTATTTCCTTCACAAGTCACCTTATAGCCCCGCCTCCATTTCAGGCATTGTCCTCAGATTCTCTCACGTGGTCACTCGAGTGGCCTGGACTCTCCTCTGCTCCCCCCGCCTCTCCTTCAGTTGCTACCTCTGCCTCCTCCCTGCACTGCCCAGGGTCCTCGGCATCTTTGTGAGAAGTGAGCATCACCTGATTCACTGCAGTGCCCCTCGGAACCAGGTGGGCAGAGGGAGACCTCCTGCGTCCTAGCTGGGCTTCCACAGCCCATTCCGCCCGCCTGAACACATATTCCGAACACCCACTGTGTGCCAGGCCTGGAGCAGGGCATCTGGAGGTGGAGCCCAAGCTCTGGATCCCTGTCCCACCCCACGACCTTGACCAGGTCACACCCATGTGCCCTCTGAACCCCATTCTGACCCAGGGAGCTGAGCTGGCCTTCCCAGGAGGGAGATGTGGTCAAGGTCGGGCAGCTGGGAGAGCCCGAGGGGGAAGAGGGAGAATCTGAGGTCAAACACAAGATCGGGTCAAAGGCTTGTAGGCAGTGCCCTGATTGGCAGAAAATGGAGGTGCCCGCCAGCCGAGGAAGTGGTTTGGGCACTGGTGATCGAACTTGCTGCTCACACCGCAAGATGTAAACATCCACTCAGCAAGGCAGACAGCCTCTCACCACATTTGGAAGAGTTTCTTTTCACTGAATCCCATTGGGTTTTGAAACCCTTTAAAATGCATTATGACTTTTCAGGTCCTTTAAAAGAGTTTAAAGCAGGTGGGTCTGTGAACAGGACGATGGCCTCTCTCCTGTCAGGGCAGAGCGCGGAAATGTCGGGTACCCGCCCTGCAGGAGCTGGCAGCAGCTTCTCCTGCACGAGGCAAACTCCGGAGCCTGGGCCTCTCCTTCCCAACCTCCCTGCCCCCCTCCAGTTCCTACCTCACTGCAGGTCCCCTGCCCCAGGGCACCAGCACAAGGGACAACATGCTGAGAGCAGCAGGCAGGGCCAGAGGAAGGGCCAGCACACCAAGAATGAAGCTTGAGTAAAGGGAAAGCAACCCCAGCCAGCTTGCCCAGCCCTGCGCCCCGCTGTCTTATTGCCTGCTCGGGTCCACTGTGACCCTCAGGCTCCTGCAGAGGCCCGAGTCCTGCTCTCTCTGACTGGGAACCTCTCCCGGGCTGAGGCATCCCCAGCAATTAGAGCCCACCTTGGGCAGGAAGAGGCCACTGCAAGGGCAGGTAGGCAGGAAGCATCTCGCCCAGAAAACTTGGCAGGCCCTCTGGTTGGGACCCCTTGGGGGTCTGCTAGAAACCAGTTCTAGGGGAACATCAGGTACACTTGGGATACACGATCAGGGCCAGATTGATGAAACTACCCTCAAAATGTGAGCAAGGTTAGAGTCCAGGCCAGGAGGCAGGGCACAGGCCTTCAGGGTGAAAATGCCCGAGCCGTGAGGTGCTGGGCACAGCATGGGAGAGGATGCTGAATGTGGTGACCGAGCTCCCAGCTGGCCAGGTTTGGAGAATTAGCTCAGGGTTTGGGACTGGAGAGGCAGGTTTACTGGGGAGGGGCAGTGCCTGCGATGGGGCCAGAGCATCTTAAAGTCTCTGCTCTTTCCTCGGACATCTCTCTTCCTTTGGGCCTTTTTTCAAAGGTCAACTCTCCATGAGGCTGCCTCTGGCCATCCAACCTGAAATTGAACCCATACACACACCCAACACGCCCCACTCGCCTCAGTCAGAGCCTATCCCAATATGTAACAGACTGTACGTGTTGCTTGTGTCCCCCGTTATTCCACTGACGGACACACAGCGCCCACGGAGGCCAGGAAGCTCTGCCTCTGTTGCTCATGGCTCCATCCTCAAGGCCTAAGCGATGCCCAGGAGGTAGTGGGCATTCAGTAGACATTTTATAAATGAGGAAGCGAGCAAAGGAACCAGCTACATCCCAGCAAGTATGAGGTGGGGTCTCTTTGCTTCTAACTCTCAGACCAGGATTTCTGAACCTGCGTGGGCCATGTTGATCTTCCTCCGGACCACAAAGCTGGGACCAGCTCCGGGGCGGGACTGCGCCTTCCCTTCCGACTCTCAGGCTTGGCTGGGCGCCTAATCAAAGCTCCGAGTGTCACACGCTCTGGCAATTGGCGTCTTGGAAAAAACTCTTCAGCGGGCCTCCTTCCTCATCTCTGGGACATTCTGGACGCTCAGCTGGCAGTATTGAGCACTGAAGGGCCTTGATGGGGTTTTCAAAACAAAGTGATGATGACAATATGTGTTCTCGGCAGCCCTCCCCGCCCCCAGGCTCTGCCTGAGCAGCGGCTGAATTGCATGGCCCTCCAATCCCCCTCCCCCGCCCCCCACTGATTCCCCGGAGACTGGTCTTCCCTCAACGTGCATGCTGTGTGGGAAAGAGAGATCGCTGTTTTTCTAAGTCTTGGATGAGTTTACGTTTAAGTCATCTTACACTCGGAGGCAGGAAACAGAGATGCCCCGAGGCTGAAGCAAACAGCCAGGACCTGGAGAATCACTAGAGACAGATTTTTAATTAATTTTACACCGAAATCTAAATTGTTCCATTTCATTCTGTACTAATAATTAACTTTTTCTGCGCCTCCCCTGTTGCCATGATAACCTGTCAACAAACAAGTGACTGGGAGGAGCTGGATGGGCTCAGGGGTCAAGGCAGGGACTTCAGGCCAAGAAGAGCTGGTCCCCCTGTCCCACCAGGCCTCCATCACACCCACATCTGCTCCTGGGCCCCCCGAGGAGCAAACTCAGGCAGCACCTTCCTGCCCGGATTCTGGGCGCTCCGTCTGTGCCCCCCTGTGGTACCCACTCAGCTGACAGTGTGGCAGCTGTCACTGGGGAGAGGGTGATGCCAGAGCCGGTGGTCAGCACAGGTACCAAAACCTTGACCTCCACTAACTCTCTTATGTATCCATCTCCATCCCAGGACTGTGAGTGCCTGGCGCCCAGCAGGTCCAGCCAGCACGCAGGCCACCTTTGAGGAATGAGCTACAATGGCAGCTAACATGTCCTTGCACTTGAAATTTGCCAGATGTTTACCTGTAATAACATATGTAACCCTCACAGCAACCCTACAGCTAGGGTTATTATCCCCATTTTACAGCTATAAAAACAGAGGCGCAGAAAGGCTAAGTAACAGCCCACGGGCACATGGCTGGCGGGTGGCCTGGGATTGGAACATAGGCCTCCAAATCGGGAGCCTGAGTGTGGCGGCGCCCCTCCACGCTGCTTCTGGGCCTCCTGCTTTTCCAAACCCCCAAGTGCACGGACGCCCCTCTCTGACTGGCATGCTCATGCCCTCAGACCTTCACATAGCCTCAGGCTCAGTCCTCAGAGAGACCTCCCTGACCTGCTCCAGACGGTCTGGTCCCGTTCCATCTGCCCACCCCCGGGATTGCCTCCACTTGCTATCTCGTCTTTCCTTCGCTGCACTCATCACTATGGGAAATGGCTGACTTGTTTGCCTCCGTGTCGCCTGCCCTCCCACGTTTCCGTAGCTAAGACGCTTCTGCTTACCGTACGGCAATATCCTGGCTCCATTAATTATATCGAATGTGTGAATTAATGATTGTGCATAAGAGGACAAAAGCCACAGGAGCAGGACTCTGGCCTCCCCGGTGAGGCACAGGCTCAGCATCCCTGCAGCAGCCACACCAAGTGGGGAGGGGAGGGCTCTCTGTTCCCCTGCCCACAGCCTCCCAGCCCCAAATCACAGGTGTGCTTTGGGCCTTGTCTAGGGACACCCTCAATCTGTGCTGTGTGGTCCAGTCACCAGCCACAGGGAGCACTTGAACTCTGGCTTCTGCGACCAAGGGGCTGGGCTTCCAATTTTATTTCACTTTAATTAGTTCAGAATTAAAAACTGATACTCTAGTTAGTTATCGGGACACTTCTAAGTATTTTGGGAACAATTGTAGGGTATGTGAATCTACTTTTTCTTTTTTAAAAAAATATTTTTATTAATTTCAGAGAGGAAGGAAGAGGGAGAGAGAGAGAGAAACATCAATGATGAGAGAGAATCATTGATTGGTTGCCTCCTGCACACCCCACAATGGGGATCAAGCCTGCAACCTGGGCAGGTACCCTGACCAGGAATCGAACCGTGACCTCCTGGTTCATAGGTCGATGTTCAATCACTGAGCCACGCCGGCCAGGCTGAATCTACTTTTTCAACACTCACTTTGATGAACTCTTCATCTGGATCAAGTATTGCTAAGGAAAATTCAGCATCTGGATTGAAATGTGCTCTCAGTATAAAATACACCCTGGATTGTGAAGACTGAGTACAAAGAGGGGATGCGAACTATCTCATTAATGTTTTTGTACGGACTACATGTCGACATGGCGATATTGTGCATATACTGGGTTGAATAAAATATATTAGTAAAATCAATTTCACCTGTTTCTCTTTACTTTTCACTGGGGCCACCCCATCCCGTGCTCTCTGCTGCGGTGGGTGCTACAGAACAAGATCCTCTTTGCAAACAAGTTCCTCAGAGCCTCCATCCCCTCCTGGTTCTGCACAGGAGGCTGTAAGGCCCCGAAAGGGTGAGACCTTCTTCGAGGTCACACAGCTAGCTAAGGGCACGGCCAGGTTAGCACGCAGGGCCCCTGACTCCCAAGACGAAGCTTCACATTCCCGTCCTGTTTCCAAGCTTTCTTCAACCAACGATTTCTGGAACCTTCTGAGCCCCCCAATATAAAGGAGCTGCTCACAAAGTTAGTATTTCCCTCCTCCTGTGCATCTGGTTCCTGCATTCTTTTCACCTGCTCACCCTTCCCCAGGGCTCCCCCCACCAAGGGTCTGTCAGGCCCTCAGCCCCTCACCCCACAGTTCCAGGGCCTGGTGCTGTCTTGGCTTAAGCAGCAGCACAGAAGGCTTAGCACACATTAGCTCCTAGCAAGAAAGAGCTGTTGCAACCACAGCCTTCAGCCAGAGCTCAGGTTCTCGGCCTCCTGTCTCCCACCTCACAGCCGGGTCAAGCAGAGCCCCTAACACTCAGCCCCCCGTGCCTGACCACCCTCAGGCTCCTGGTCAGGGCTGGGCAAACCCGGTCCAACTCCAGCATCAGTGGACTTCCTTCAAACATCATCACATCCTCAGAGGCCTTGGGCGAGGGGGGGCGGGGGGGGGTGCGCATCCCTCCCGCTATAGAGGGAAGATTCCTGCCTGCAGCCCCAGCTCATTCTTCTCCAAAAGGAGACCCACCTTAGGACAAGTGGAGCCATAATCCTTTAAACCTCACAAGCCCGGAGGCAGGGCTGCTTCCTCCACCTCCTTGCCCTGCCCTCGGAACAGGAGCCCCTCCCCACCGCCTGGCCCGCAGCCTCAGTGCCTGGCCCTTTGTGTCCCAGAGCTGAACATTTGACCTTGGCGAATGCTGCCCCGTGTTCCCCAGACAAAGGCATTCCAGCTATTTGCATGTGGCCTTCCCTTTGCCTCGCTCCCCACCAAGGCTGTTCCCCCTTCCTCTTAATTATGTAGTAACGAACAACTGTGCTAACCGAAATTGGGGCGGCTACTTGCCTCTAAAAGTCAATAATTAGCCCCACGGGAACAACAAATACTTGCAGAGCCCACCCCCTCCCCACCCGTCTCCCCTTGGCTGAGCGGGAAGCAGGCCGCCTCTCCGAGCCAGCTCCTCAGGTCCAATCTGGAATGCATATGTTTCCCTTCAATCATTCACTCCATCAAACGCAGGGCAGCCCGAGGGGCGTGGAGGCCGCTAGACTTCTCTGAAAGTCTCCGTGAGCGTGAGCGTCCCCGTATAAAGGGATGTTGTGTTCGCAGGTAACCAACAGCCCCCCGCGCATCTGGGAACACTTTGAGTGATTGCTGGGGAGAGAAGAAATTTGGGTCATAACTAATGATCAACATCCCCTTTTAATCAAATGAAGCCGTCATAATGTGTCTATCCTCCAGGGGAACAAGGCCCTTTCACCTCGTCGAGGTCTGCAGTAGCATTAACCTCTTCGGGGAAGACGCTTGCCCAGGTAGGAGGGAAGGGGGGAGCTGGCGGGTACTGAGCACCTACCCGGGCCCAGCCCCGGGCTGAGCATCCTCCTGTGAGTTCTCTCACTTCTCCCTGGGCCTGTATCAGCTCTGTGGTTCTCAGCCTTGCAGCATCTGGAGGGCTGTTCAAAGCCCTGAGTGCTGGGCCCCACCTGGATTTTGGATTCAGTAAGGCTGGGCTAAAGCCCAAGTATGTGCATGTCTGACAAATTCCCGCGTGATGCTGACACCGCCAGCGTGGGGACCACACTTGGAGAACCGGCATTCTCACCCGGAGGATAAAAATACCTCCGTTCACGGTCCTCTTTATGCAATACCCTTTCCAATCATCATGCAATTTAATTCTCATCAAAACCCTGTGAAGTATGGGATGTTGTCCCCATTTCACAGAAGAAGAAACTGAGGATCAAAGAAAGGGCAGACCCTATGACCACCCTATGGTGTGGAAGAGCAGTGATTTAGAACCCAGGTCTGTCTGATGTCCAAGTCCTCGGTCCCGCCCCAGAGGCAAGAGAGATGCGAAGTGCTGTAAGGGTTCCGAGTGGGCGAGTTCATCTCTCCCTGCGAATCGGGAGACTGAGATCCTCACACACCCGCACTTGCAGCCTGAATTCGGGTGCCTCTTGCCTGCATCTGAGCCTGGCCTGCTCTAGCACCCACGTGGGGAACACTGCAACCCAAGGTCCTTCAGGGTCCTCTCAGTCTTCCCTCTGATTCCCCTGCCCCGAGACAGGCCCCGCCCACCTGTCATCTGTCCTCTGTCCTCCGTGCTCAGCTGCCCGTCCTCTCCTGCCCTCAGTCTGTTTACACGGGAGTCTCCCCACCTCTTCCCAGCTCCTCCAATGCTGCCTCTCCTCCCCATCTGGTTCTAGAAGCCGCTTCCCCTATAGGCTCCCAAGGAGTCTCCAGGAAATGGCTTTGGGTTCCCCCACGTGGGCAAGCTCCGTGCTGCTCAAAGCACATGCTTGCTTCTCAGTGGCGGTGTCTGAAAAGCCACTGCTGTCCTCACACCCCTATGTTCCCAAGCCCCCAAACAAGCCCCTCAGAAACATGGCTCACACTCCACCTTCTCCCCCATTAGGTAGGTGAGCCGACTGGGGGGCTACAGCAGAGAAGGAAGGGTGATAGTGGCGGTCACGGGGAGCTCTTGCTCTGTGCCTGCATTGTTCAAAGTGCTTAAAGGTAATCCACTCAGTCTTCACACAACCCTGTGAGGACACTGAGGCGCAGAAAGATTAAGTCCCCTGCTCAGTAGTGCAGAGCTAGCAAGTGACAGAGCCTGGGTGTGATCTGAGATCTGGCTCTAGAGCCCATGCTTGCAACCGTGCTATATCCAGGGAGAGAGAGAATGATTGATTCCCTGATTTTTTGCCTCCAGGAGGCCCTAGCCCAACTGGAGGAAAAAGAAGTGGTAGTTGTGGCAGTGACCGTGGCCATGGCTGTGGCTGTGGCTGTGGCAATGGCAGTGGCAGTTGTACCATTTAGGTAGAGGCGCATCCTCAGTGTTAGTGCTGAAACCATTATGATAACAACAGTAACAGTAAAATGACTGCCATTGGGGAGGTGCCTCTAGCAAGATGTGAAACAGGATAGCATCGTGGATAGGGGTGCAAATCCCAGAGTCAGACTGGGTCCCGGCTCCTTTTCATATTAGATTGTAGGACCCAAGGCCAATCGCTCAGCCTCTCCGCCTCAGGGTTCTTATTTATGAAATAGGCCTGGAAGTCCCACCTACCTCGTGCATTTCTTGTGAAAAGTAAATGAGAGAAGCCGGGTCAAGTACTTTGCACCTGGGACGCAGTGCCTTCTCCATCAATGTTGTTAGGCAGGAGGACAACAGAGGCAGAAATACTGGACACGGGACATCTGCCTCTGAGGGTGAGGTCATGAGACGCACACAAGCACCATGTTAACATAAGGAAGGGTTCAGAGAGGACAGCAGGACATGGGGCAGAGTCCTGTAAAGGACCTGGGAAGGCTTCGGGGAGCAGGTAGGACCTTACAGCAGGTGGTAACCACCTAGATTGTCAGGACAAGACTGTAGAGGACAAGGTGCAGGTCCCCGACTTGGCCTATTCCTACCCACTCCCACCACAGTCCACAAAGCCACCCCAACCCCAGCCTTTTCCCCCACCACCTGCCCTCCAGAGCCTCAGCCTGGCGACCAACTCTGAGTGTTGCACTGGCCATGGGCCCGCCTTGCCATTGATTTCATTCTCCCTCACCTCTTCAAATACTCCTTCCAGCCCCTCCTTTGCAAATAGCTAAAGTACCTCATGCAACCCTGTGTTCCTCAATGGTTTTGTTGGGGGACTCAGGCAAGGCTACTGGATGAGCTGGTTAAGAGGTTGCCAGTTAGGGTTTCTATTAACAAGTGTCCTGAGCCCCTGGGGCTAGACCATGCATTGGAGCCAACCTCTCCCCTACTCTGAGTCCTGTGGGGACTCGGAGGGCCCGACTGCCATCCAGGAAAGAGAGATGAGATACTTCAATCGGCTTTATTGACACAAGCCCTGAGTGGCACTGGCTTAGCCTCCATGGGCATGACTGTGACAGGGAAGGGTCCCGGGCACTTCTGGAAGCCCGCCAGCCTTCCTTCCACTCAATGGTTCATCAGCTCAGGAACTCGAGCTGAGTCTCTTGAGCTGTTTTGTGGGAGATACGAGATGAGTCCCCATCTCCAGGAACTAAAAGCCTATGAGCAGAGATGTGGCAGGTCCTGCTGTCAGTATGATTATTTGAATCTAATAAATGTAGTAAATAGCATAAGCTGGAAACCGAACTCTCAGTGCCATAAGGTGGGAAAGACACATTCTGAGTGCACTGCCAAGTGCCAGGTGCTGTGCTAATAGTTTTCATCTAACTGACCTCATGCGCCCACACAGAAAACTCGTGAGGTAGGTCTGTATATCCCCATTGTACAGATGAGGAAACTGAGAATCAGAGAGGCTAAGCAAGTCACCTGAGGTCACACAACAAGCTTTGGACACAGGGCTGTGGGACTCTTCCCAGTACCCCAGTTGCCGCTCTGCAATGTCATTTCACAATCAGGAGTGGGAAAGGGAAGGGCACAGGCTGAGATGATCAAAGAGGCTTTTTAAAAGCGACAAGGCTTGTTCTGGACAAGGGGTGAGCTAGAGGATAATGGGTGGAGGTGAGGGGATGATGGAGAAGAGATGCCAGGAACTGTAGCAGCAGAAACAGAGGAGAGGGGGCTAAGGAGCCCCAGGTGTGTTAGGGGGACAGGAAGAAGGCCCCAGGGGTGGCAGGAGGCTCCACGCCTGGTAGATGGGGTTGGAAGGACTGACCAGCAGGGTCTGCCTGGTTTGGCTAGTTGCACTTCCTCCCGGATGCAGTGGGAGCCATTGAAGGCTTTTGAGCAGAACTACCTGATGGGAAAATCTCCTTGGCTGAGCTGTGCTGGCTGGGTTGGTGAGCAAGGATGAGGGAAGAAGTGCCACTTAAGGAGACTGTGCAATCGTCCCAGAGTAGCAGATTTGCTAAACTAATTTCAAGGTGAGGGACACTTTTTTGATGTTTTTGAAAATCTAAACTGTATTTTGTTAAGGTGCAATTTTCCAAATGTCAGGAAAAACAATCCCTGGTAACCTCCAACTGTGACACAATTCTATGGGAAGCACAGCATCTCGCTTCTGCCCAAACTGCAATAAAATACAGCTCTTGGTTCAAGAAGTCAGGGCAAGGAGTCTGAACCACACTTCCACTTAGCCACACAGCTTTCTGCTGGAGAAATTCAGTCTTCCTTCCCAGGATCTATTTTAATAACATAATGAGGGCCCTGCAACCCCGTCCTCCAGCCTTCCCTGAGAATGCACCCCTAAGTGCCTCAAGATGTCCAAGAAACATCAAAGGAGAGGAGAATTATTCTTTGGATATACCATAGGATACAAATCCTGATATCCCACCGCTGGAAACAAAAACCCGGGACAGCTCCCGCAGTGCCCATAAAAAATATGGACTCAGAAGATTAACTGGCTCCCATGCTACAGCGCTTTAGCCAACCGTAACCTGGCATTTTCCATTGAAGAAAGCAAAAGGAAAAAGGGGGTGGGGGAGAGAGATGCCTTTATTAATGCTGCTTGCCAAATTTCCCATGAGTCCTGAGGAAGGACTCACGTTAGCTTCCCTCTGCTTGGAGCCCCATGCTAAAAGCTGCTGCCTGCTCTTTCAAGTAAGGCCAACCTGAGGTGTTTGAAAGAGGTTCCCCTTGGAAAATGAGGAGCCTTCTTTATGCCAAAATGCTTAACTCCTTGTTACTTCCACGCCGCCCGCCAGGCTGAGCACATAGACCAGACCTCAGGACTTCTCGGGGAACTTCCCATGCGTTCATCTTGAGGAGGATGTGTCCGGGAAGGTTTCACAGCTGTGGCATCTGACTCATGGAATCGCTGCCATTGAGATGTTTATAGAAACACCGAGAATAACACTATTCCTTGACATGAGTGGGAAGGAAGACAGGCAGCTCTGGCTTTAGCCAGGAGGTAGCTCTCCCTGTAGAGATGGAGACGAAGCTCTGTTGGGTTCTGGGACCTCTGTTTGTCCTTCCACGCTGCCGTCCGGCAGCTGGGATAACACAGCTGGCCTCACCTGGTCAGCACATCTTCCCGGGCAGCCACTGTGCACCAATTTCCCAATAACGTGCACTGTGGGCAAAAGGATGTCGTTCCCGAATCAAAGAGAAGGATCATTGTCTTTAAAAAGAGAGAGAGAACCAAGTAACACAGACTCTCCTGTAATGCCCAAATGTTGAAATGCTGCCTTGGGACTCCAAGCCTTCCTGCCTGCTAAGCACACGCACCTGCACACCTGTCCCTTTCAGTGGGACACAAAGAAAAGTTGGCCCATATCTTCCACTGTGGGTGCCACTGGAAGTGAGGCAGAAGAGGCCCCGGGTGCCCCAAGTCAATAGTCTCCTTGAACCTAGCAGCATCCTATCAGCAATGTCTTTCAAGAGCCTCCTTTCAACCTCACTCTTCTGCTCACTCTTTCTCTTCCTCCATCCCAAACACTTTCCCTTTGGAGGTAAGCATGGAGCTTCACTCCATTCCCATAGCCCTTATCACCTGTACCACTTCCAAGTGCATTCTTGAGTTGACCCTCTGAGCCCAAGGGCGGAGGCTGTCTTGTCCATTTCTGTATTTCTAATGAAAGGATGGCACAGAAGATGCTCCATAAATGCTTGCTAAATAAATGGATGGATGGATGGATGGATGGATGGATGGATGGACCAATCCATGAGTCAATGAATGAATGCATAAATGAATTCCCATGACAGCACTGAAGTCCTGATAGTGAGAAAGTTCATCCCCTTAGAGCTCATTTAGAGCCCTGCATCTGAAATAGAAGGCCTTCCCCGGGTTGTCACAAATGCCCCACTACTTTGCCATGAGAGCAGCTCAAGGAAGGGAACCGCTAGTGCTCCCTCTGTCCCCTGGAATAGGGCTGACTGTCCTCTCAGAAACCAACATGGCCTCTCTGCTTGGGGACTACAGTCTCCTCGGGGTCCTCCTCTGAGACGGAGACCTCTCCCACCTCCTTTGCATCAAGATCCTGGACTCAGTTTCTCACAGGAGACCAGTGCTCACCACAACTGTGGACAACAAACAGGGGTCTGCCCCTAGCCAACCTACCCTCACCTCTACACTTCCAAGAAGACGAGAATTTTATTTCAGAAGTAGTGTATTTTCCCAGGTCTGAAATGGACATTTTCCTATAAAAGATGCCTGTGAAAACAGCTGCACTGCAGAGTTGCCGCATAATCCCAATGATGGGTGTCTATATAGAAGACACCCCTCATGATTCTCTTCTAGGGGACAGCAAACGTACCCCTCCCACCAGCTCCACTGCCAAGCAGAGAAGGGGTGGACATTCCCCTCCACTAGAGGCATCTCCCTGAACTTCCCCGAGTCCTTGGAGCGAGGCATTGCAATGCCAAAGACACAGTTCCCAGTCTGGGCCTCTCCAAATCCAAGAGTTACAAAACTAGAGAATAGCAGTGCCATGAGTATCTCACAATATTTGTCTGCATCTCCCAATCCACACTCCCATTACATAGATGAGGAAACTGAGACCCCGAGCAGACTAAGTCTCCTGCCTCTCAGTCAGGCTCCCTGCCCCTGGCTGACTGCTGAGCCCAGACACCTCGGTACAGTGTGAGGAACGCCAGTGGTTGGGCCGGGGCGAGGAGGCTGAGAACCTTGGAAGGCCGCATTACCAAGCACAGGCTACCTGCTGAGGCCACTGAGTGGAGGAAATAATAATGGAGATTGAAAGGCATTCTGTAGTTGACCTTCCGCAACCCCACCGTTTTTCAGTAGAACCCGATAGGGATCAGTCACATCTGCTCTCAATAGCAAATGTAAAAAATGACCTGCAGCTTGAAGGTCTGAAAAACATAAACTTGTGTTAAAAGACTGACAAAAAAAAATTCATGCACTTCATAGCATGATGTCATTCAACTGCACACACATTGAAATAACAATCGTCCATCAGGGCCCGGGTCCTGGACCTGAGCTCTCCCCGCCGGGAATCATAAGCTGCCCCAGTCCCCCTGCCTGACGGCCATGTGGCTGGGGGACCATCGCAGGCCTGTGCAATGAGGGCGGGGCTATTTGGCTCTACAAGGCCCTGAGCTACAGCGGGTATCAACTTACCCTGCTCCCCACTTCAAACGCTCGGGTGAACTGCAGGAAGGCTGATGGGAAGCACATTCTGGAAAGCCCAGAACAAGCTCAGCTCTGCCAGGGACCTGGGGAGCAGCCCAAGCTGGCCAGAGGTCGAGGGGTCTTTAGAAGTCAGGCAACTCCTCAGCAGACACGGGAGCAAGGCCCCAAAGGCCACCACTCTGTGTGCAGGAGCCAATCAGAATGCTCCTGAGGCCGACCTGAAGGTGCCATTGTCCCATGCAAGTGCAGTGATGGCACCTCCGTCCCCGCACCCTCCTGGCTCCCCACCTCCATGACCTCACTCTCATCTGGGCTATGTCTGGAGTTCCTGATTAAGGGGAGCTCCTGAAGAGACCTGTAAGGGACTCCAGATAGCTCCCTAGATTAACTCCATTGTGTGTTCTTCATTCCATGCTTGTCAAAGACACGACCCTGCGCCAGGCACTGTGCCTGGGGCCCAGGACAAATCAGCCAGGGTCTCAGCCTTCAAGGGCTCCCAGCCCATATAGGGAGGCAAGTCTTGCCCAGAATATGCCTGCCCAGGACTCAAGTGAGACATCCTAGGACCAGAGGAGGGAGAATGGAGTGCTACAAAGGAAAGAAAACTTACAACTCCAGATCCCACCAAACTCTAGGACTAGATCAATTTCTAAGCTAGAGAAGGCTTCACTGATTACCTCAACTCTAAACCAGAGCCCACAGAGGCAAGGACCATCTGTTTGCACTGGATCTCCTCAGGGTGGAGACGAAAGGAAACAGCATTCACTACGTGCCTACTGTATGTTACATGCCAGAATGGGCACCTTCACATCTTCTACTTCAATGTTCCCAGCAACCCAGGCAGCGAGGTGGGACACGGACGCCTCGGTAGACTCATGAGGCAGCTTTGGTAGGAACATTTGTTTCTGCCTCACATAGAAGAGCTCCCTCATGCTTCCCAAAAGGAGCAAAGCTCAGCCAGACCCTAACAGGCAGGAGAGCGAATTCTGGACCAACTACTGTCCCATTGAGTGGAGGCTGTTTGGTGGCACAACCGTCTGGGTTCAGAACAATGTGCTGGCCTGGGACTTCCTCTACTGAAACTGAACTTCAGTAGCCTGGTGGCTCCCTCGCCTGTGGGACATGGTTTGATCTGTCAGTTCATTAAGCACAGGATGCTGCGATGATTAAAAATGTAGCCTCCATCCTCAAATGGCTCATAAGTTATTGGAAGAAAAGAAACCTGTAAACAAATGTCCCAGCATCTGAGAGCTGAGAGAGACATCTAGGCAGAGCATGCTGGAGACACAGAGGACAGTGATCAGTCACCGTGGAAGCAACAGAAAGCTTTATGGTGGGCGTGGCCCTGAATGGTTCCTAAGCTCCTGTGAGGTGCTAACTGCCCAGGGCATTTGGGGCTGAATAAGGTATGTCCTCTGCTCCCATGGCCCCACTCTCACTGGGAAAACAATACTCACTCATCAGAGAAAAGCAAGAGGTCAACCAGGGTAAAGGAGCAGATATTGCTGGAGGCCAAAGAAGGGAGAGGCTGCAAGTCTGGTGTATATGAAGGCCACAGTTTGATTCCAGAATTGAATTCAATTGGGCAGAGGTAACATAGGCTAGACCATGAGTGAAGTTGAAAAGAGCTGAGCCCAGCCAGTGTGGCTCTGTTTTGAGTGTTGGCCTATAAACCAGGAGGCTATGGTTCGACTCCCAGTCAGGGTACATGCCTGGGTTGTGGGTTCGATCCTCATTGGGGGGTGGGGGGGCGTGCAGGAGGTGGCCGATCAATGATTCTCTCTCATCATTTCTATCTCTCTTCCCTCTCCCTTACTCTCTCTGAAATCAATAAAAACACATTAAAAAAAAAGAGCTGAGAGGGAAGCACTCCAGTAGGGACATGCCGCCCACAGAGCCTAAGTTGAATGTGAACATGTGGACTCACCCAGTGAACTACTCAAACTGGCTTCCAGAGGGCAGACTGCAGAGCCATGGTGGGGACCCAAACTCTGTCCTCAGCCCCCAGGCCCGGGTTACCTTGGCCAGTAGCTCAGGGCTCATCCTCCTGTCCTGAGCCCTCCCCAGTGGTAAGTAGCCTCCAGCAACAAACAGCAGCTGAGCTCTGCCCAGGCCCCCAGGAGAGCTCGGGGACCGTGAAGACTTCCCCAAATTTGGATTAAAAAAACAGCTATTCACTGTCTCCTCCACAGGATACATAGCTTCTCTCTAAGTCAGCAGGAACATATCACTAAGGCTATGAGAAAATAAACAAAGGGAATCTAATTTCAAGGGACACTCAGGCTCCAAGAAGGAGAACAGCGTGCTCAGACGGGTCCTTTCCCCGCAGGGCATGCTGAGTTGAGGGAATCTCACAGCTCCCATGCCAGCGGACTCAGGAGCACTTGCTGCCAATGATGGAGCAATAGAGTCACACTTGGGGCTCCCTGGGGACACTCCAACACTGGGAGCTCAGGGGTGTGTCCAGGGAAACCCACAAGAGAAGCCAAAGGAGGCCAGCCTCAACTGAGCCAAGATCTCAAGCCAGCAGACAGTCCTCTGTCTCTCCCAGACCTGGGCTCCCCTCTATAAGCCTCGTCAGAGTCAACTGACACCTTAACTCCAGCCGTCCTACCTGTAAAACATCTGTGCTCTCCATGGACAAACCAGCTGCCATTTACTATGTTTTGGTGGGGTCTATGTTGTCAGCAGGAACCCCTGTATTCTATCAGGACTGAACCAAGTTGGGGCTCAAACAGGGTTATAGGGCATATACATCAGTTACAAAACACAGATCCCAGGGTGGGGAGCTGTATGGGTTCTTAGAAAGAAAACAGGAATACAGAAAGCATCAAAGCCACCAGAGGAGCAGAAGTTACCTAACCTGAGAAGCTTGTTTGACAGAGCTGTTGGCTGGGTATAGAATGATGGGTTGGCCTGGCTGTTTCCTAATGAAGGAGAATGTCAGCAGGCTGGTGGTCCTGCAGCCTGCAGAGGGTGGTCGAGCTGTCAGTTCATTAAATATGGGTTTGCCAAGGTCATTCAAACACAGGTCCTGTTTTCAAAGAGCTCACAATTATTAGGAGAGAAGAGAATGGCTCTGATGGTTTAACAATTTCAAATCAATAGGGGGAGATTAGCAAGGACTGATGCCCCGTGACTCTCTAATCCCACAGAGGATGCACAAATGTCAGCCGCCTCAGAGAGCATTGCAAGGGCTCTGAAATGCAGAGGGAGATGGGCTCCCTGGCTCTCAGAGAGCGAGCTGGTAAAAGGAGAGTGATCGGGTGCCAGCTGTGCTCCTGGCTCTGCCAATGACCTGGCGTGGGGACAAGTCCCTTCCCCTCTGTGGGTCTGTTGCCTGTGTCTGTATAATGATGGGCTTGGCCTGGGTGATAGCTGAGAGCCTGCCCAGTGCTGATCTATAGGTCTACAACTTAGCAAGGGAGAGTCTTGATGAATCCGCCAGCAGGTTAGAAGACTTGTCCTGGGCCAGGCCCCACCGAAGTGCTCAGATTGTGCCCTGAAGCTCCTTGAAAGTTTGCCTCTCTTAGATTCTCCTAAAACCAGAGATTTGTAGAGACAGATGTGTAGATTAGAGATGGAATAGAGATAGAAATGATAGATGATAGAGATAGAGATAGAAATAGAGATAGAGATAGACTTAGACATAGTATAGAATTAGATACAGAAATATAGATTTAGATACACAGATATAGATTTAGACATAGATTATATATTAGATGTAGAGATATGTGCATAGACATATATACGTGTGTGTGTGTGTGTGTGTGTCCCACTGAGCACTTTCCCATAACCAGAGGCACAGTACTGCTGGTTTTATCTGAGTTCATTTCCTACCTCCAACACACCAAACTCCTCTCCACTCATCAGAGCCCGTCTCAAGAAGCTCCTCCAAGGAGACCTCCTTGACCCGCAGTAGAGGCGAGTTTTCCTCAAAATTCCTGCAAGTTGCCATCCGAGCCATCCGTGACCCCAGAATAACAAGGAATTGTTTCATTCTCGCTTCTGGGAGTGGCTCCACAGGGAGAAATGACTTTCCACCTGCAGAGGTGGCCAGGGACCACCGTGCTTCTGGCCGAAGGTGCTGGTGCCCCGTCCGCTTCCTATGTCAGACCAGGTGCTTATCTTCAGGACTCCCCATCAAGAGTGAACCTGGATTCACACCTCAGACCAGACACCAAAATTAACTCAAGACTTGTTTACAAACCTAAATGTAAAGATAACACCCTAAAGGGAGAAAAAAAGAAAACATAGCAGGATGTATTGAGAAGTAAGGAAGAGGCAAATTTTTCCTAGACAGAGCACAGAAAGCACGAACCATGGGGGAAAAAAACTGATAAATTGGATTCTGCTCACTGAGACGCACAAAAATGAAAAAACCAAGTTACAGTGGGGCCTTGACTTACGAGTGTCCCAACTAACGAGTTTTTTGAGATACGAGCGGTCTCTCGGCCGATTTTTTGCTTTGAGTTGCAAGCTAAAATTCGGGTTACAAGCCAGCTTCAGATACCCCACCGCTAGTTGGCGCAGCAAACGTCACAGTGAACGCCACAACATCAGCCCAGCATCACGTGTCTCACTCGTTCACTTTTTGATTTGACATACGAGTAATTTGAGTTACGAGCTCCGTCGCGGAACGAATTAAACTCGTAAGTCAAGGCCCCACTGTATGAGAATGTAGTCGCAATTACAGATATCTAACAAAGAGCTAGAATCCAGATTACATTTTAAAATTTCCGTACGTCTATTTTCAAAAGGCAGCCTAAAATGAGAAAAGAAATAGATGCCGTGCACAAAAGAAATCCACATGGCCCATAAACATGCAAAAAGATGCTCCATATCATTAGTGACCAAGGAAATGCACAGCAAAACTGCCGTGAGTCACCACTGCACACCCACGGGGTGGCTGAAACCGCCAAGGCTCTCCATACCAAGTGGAGCGAAGGATACAGGACAACCGGACCCTCCTGCTTTGCTGGTGGAAAAGGATACAACCACTTTGGAAAACTGGTTGGCAGTTCAACATACACCCACCTTAGGATCCATGTAAGTACTCAAATGGAATGAACACATATGTCCACAAAAAAGACTTACATGTGACTACTCCCAGCAGCATTATTCATAAAAGCTCCAAACTGGAGACAACCCAAAGGTCCATCAAAAGGGAAATAGATAAAGAAAGTGGGGGGGATTCATAGGGTGGAATAGTACGCAACGACAAAAAGCAATGGCCTGCCCTAGCTGGTGTGGCTCGGTGAATAGAGTGTCGGCCTGCAGACTGAAAGGCCCCAGGTTCTATTCTGGTCAAGGGCACATGCCTGGGTTGTGGGCTCGATCTCCAGTGGGGGGGGGCGTGCAAGAGGCAGCCAATCAATGATTCTCTCTCATCATTGATGTTTCTATCTCTCTCTTTCTCTCCCTCCCTCTCTGAAATCAATAAAAATATTAAAAAAAAAAAAAAAAGGAATGGCCTGCTGGTACACAGAACAAAATGAACAAATCATGAAAACATTATGCTCAGCGAAAGGAGCCAGAAAAGAGGAGTTCATGTTCCGATTGATCCGATTTTTCTGTGAATTCCAAGGACGGGCAAAATGAACCTATGGGGACAGCATTCGGAAGAGTGGTTTCCGTGGGGAGGAGGACATACAGGAAAGGGCATAGGGAGCTTCCTCAGGTGATTAAAGTACATCTGGATGGCAGTGGTGGCTCCGTGGGCACAGACATTTGCTGAAACTCATTAGACGGCAGCTTTATGTTCTGTATATTCCGTAGTATGTAAACAAACCTCAATTCTTTTCAAAGGAACATACTGAGTTAATAATTGTTTATAAAATGCCTTCTACGTACCCGACCTCGGGCTGGGGATGTGGCCATAAATAGGATGCACTTCCTCCCTCAAGAAAGAATGTATGGAAAAAAACACCCTTGTACTATTTCCCACATGCCTAGCTTCCCGGTGATGGCAGCCACTTCTGGGTCTTGGCAATCACCCTTCGCAGGCACACGCATTCTCTCTCTCTCTCTCTCTCTCTCTCTCTCTCTCTCTCTCTCTCTCTCACACACACACACACACACACACACACACACACACCCAGGGGCTCCTCCCCTGCTGCCCTGGGTCTCTGATGTGTGGCCGTGAATAAATATTTGGGTCCCAAGAAACCCACCAGAATGGTGCTACCTGCGCAAAGTAGCCTGGACAAGAAGCTTCCAGAATCAGTCTTCTGGGTCAGAAAGGACCAAATGCCAGCATAACACCCAGAGCCCTCCTCCGGGGAAGCCACTCGCTTTCCTATGGAGCCACAAAGGCCGCAGGAAGACGGGGGGGTGGGGGGGGGGAGCCCTTGACCTGCTGCCTCCCAGCCCCCCACCTACCCCTCCAGGGACAGAGAAATCCAAACAAAAGCCCATTCTCACAGGGAGCCCTTCCAAGAAAAACCAAGTTCTAGAGATGCCGGGTCTGGTGTGAATAAGGAAAAAATGCAGAATTCCAAAAGACAAGGTCCAAAAACATTTCTCCCACTGAGTGTGCTATGAAAAGAACGGGACCAGGAGGCGGACGGGGAGGACCCCAGGGCACCCCCAGCCCGCGAGGGGGGTGACCTCCAGCCACCGCTCAATTTCCTGGACAGAATCGGCTTTTCAGTGGCCCAGGAGGTGCCCTATGACTTTCGAAATGTTAAATCCGACATGAGAGAACCTCTGGCTTCGGAGCTGTGACTCCTCATCTGTCACACCCTGGTATTCCCGCCCCACCCTGCCGGCGCCTAGGTGATGCACAGCTTCAAAGAAACACAAATGCGAAGGCACTTTGTAGACCCGGAGATACCGTGGGCCCCAGCCCTGGTCAGCGTGCGTCCCGTCTCTGGCCTCTGGGTATTTGTATTTTACAAAAGGAAGAGCCTGGGTCCCGATTCCAGCTCCAACACATCTGTGAACAGGGAGAGCGGCTGCTTCCTCCGCCGCCTGCCGCGCCTGCAGGTCAGAGAAATGCCTCTGGAGCCCCTCGGAGACTCTCTGGCCAGAGTGGACATTGGGTAACGGGGTTCCTATAATCCTTACTGTGGAGAGGGGTTCCCCCACGCCTGCCTCCTGGACACTTAGAAGGGGCAAGTGGCCCGGCCCGCATGGCTCAGTGGTTGAGCATTGGACTATGAACCAGGAGGTCACGGCTCGATTCCCGGTCAGGGCACAGGCCCGAGTTGCGGGCTCAATCCCCAGCCAATCAATGATTCTCTCTCATCATTGATGTTTCTCTCTCTCTCCCTCTCCTTCCTTTCTGATACCAATAAAAATATATTTTTTAAAAAGAAGAATGGGAAGTGGCAGAGCTCTGGGGACGGTCAGATAAAAACCGGACACGTAGGCTCGATGTCTGAGAGGGTTTGTTCGGCATCCTGCCAACATCCTGAGCTGCGGCCACAGGCTGAGCCCTCCTCGAGGCCAGCACTGCGCTCGGGGCTGTGGCCTGCATCTGGCACTCGTGGAAACAAGCAGGGCAGGCGGGTGGCATGTCCACTTTGCGGAGCAGGGTGCTGTCATGTGGCTCGGTTGCTCGGTTCACTTAGAGTGGCAGGGGCCGCACTCCGTGGCCAGGGTGGGCGGGGCCCACACGGAGTCCCTCTGATGAATTCCAGGGAGGGTTTCCCTGGAGGAGAAAACATCGTGAGTCCAAACAGCATGCGAAAGAGCCTCGCCCAGGTTCAGGGGACTCAGGAGTCCTGCTAGCAGGTTGGCTCCCAGAAAGCAAAGAGCAGGCTGTGCCCTGCGAGCCAGGACATGTGGGCATGGCCCGCAGGTGGTACCATGGAGTTTAAATGTGCTTCTCAGGGCAGGGGCGGGGGTAATGGGGGCCCTAGGCGACGCTGTCCAGTGTGGTAGCCACTGGCCACCCATGACCATTTAAATTCATTAAAATTAAGTCGCATTTAAAATTCAGTGCCTTGGTGGCACTCGCCACATTTCAAGCACCCGGCAGCCACCTGTGGCTGTGGCTACAATTTGTCTGTGCAGATCTAGAACATGTCCATCGTTCCAGAAAGTTCTATGGGAGAGCACTGCTCTAGAATGGCCCCTCTGCCTCCGTGGTAAACACAATGAATTGGAGGCCAGGTGGCCTCTAAGAGAAGCAAAAGATCCCAGCCTGGGGCTGAGGGAGAGAACTGGGTAGACTCCGATTGGGGAGACGTTTAAGGGGGAAAGGGACAGGGCTTGGTAACCAAATGGCTGGAGGGATGGGGTGATGAAGGATCCAGACAAGTCCCCAGCAATGGCCTGTTATCTGGCATGGTCATCTGGGGGTCAGGGAGGGACAGGGCAGCAGTCACTCACAGGGAGAGAGGGCACGGGAAGGAGGGGCAGGTCTGGGAGAAAGGCGGGGTGCTGAGTTTGGGACATGCTCAGCACACGGTGCCATAGAACAGCCACGAGCCGGTCCAAAGGCAGAGGTTCCGTGGTCTGAGGCTGTGGGGTGTCAGGGACAGAGGCCGTGGGGCCGGGGCTCAAGTGCTGTCTGTGCTGGGTGCCCAGGGAGCTGAGGGCTGTGAGGTGCACCAGCGATGGAGCATGTGCAGTGAGGCTGTAGGACACTGAGCAGCGATGCTGAGAGACTTGGGGGCAGAGGGGCCCTGGCTCCAGGGCTGCAAACTACACCCTCTGTGCTGCGGGTCTGAAGCTGAGGTGGGAGGAACGGGCTGCGGGATTGTGGGATTGTGTGCAGGGACCGTGGACAAGGAAGAGCCTCCCTCTTTCCCCCAGGGTCCAAGTGTGTCCTGGGGTCTCCTGGGCAAACCCACAGGAGGCGCGCTTCCGGAAGCAGCCTGGGAGTGGGGACAGATGGACGGTGGACGGCAAGCACAGGCACCCCTTGGGGAACAGAAGCCGCCAGGCACCCAGCTGGGTGAGCTGGTGGGCAGCTCAGGACGGGGGCCTGGGCTGTGCCCACCTCGTCTCCACCTTGCCCCAGTGCACAGGAGGCAGGGCACGAGAATGCTGCTCTCCAGAGCCACTGGGACACTTCCTGTCAGTCCACATAATCAAGAATTACAGTATTTAAATTACAAATTGAAGATTATTTTTACAGGTGTCGTTTTAAATATAACATGCAATCCCTTGACATTACATCAGCCCTACCACACAACCAGCTGCTCCAGGCTGCCTGCACATGTGAGGCACATGGCTGACACTGGCAAGGGGGAGTGTGTGTGTGTGTGTGTGTGTGTGTGTGTGTGAGACCCAGTGGGGTGGGGGTGAGAGGCCACGTGACTGATCAAGTGTGTGTGAGGGTGTGTGATTAGGATTGTATACACGTGTGGTGACGAACATGTGTGCATGGATGGATGATCTGTGTATTATGAATGTGAGTGGCAGCGAGCATGTGGGTCTGTGCATCCATGTGGATAAGGGCGGGAGGGTGAGCACACTGCTGGGTGCTCAGTGCACAGGTGATCACCCTGCAGGCAGGCAGCACCTGGCTGATCTCTGGCTCCCTCTAGAGAAGCCTGCGTCCGGGAGGTGCGCCAGCTCCACTGCGGGCAGAGGGGCTGCGTGGGCCCAAGGTGGTGCTGCAGTGCCCTCCAGTGGACAGGGCCCATCCCAGCCACCAGCCAGACCCACAGCAGACGGGAAAGATGTGCCCAGCCACCCACACCCCAACTCCTCGTCACCCACCCACCCACGTGGGTGGTGCAGGAAGAGCCTGCCCTGAGGCCCCTTAGTCCCCAGAGTTGGGCTCTAGTTCTCCATCTGTTGCCCTCCCGCCTTCCCCCTGCGGGCCAGGCACACATCCCCCTGTTCCTCGATGGCCAGGCCCACCTCAGGGATGGCCACCAGGTCGGCCTCTTCCAGGAAGTTTCTCCTGAGCCCCAGGGGAAAGGAGGTCCCTTCCCTAAGGCCCTTTCTCGAGGCACAGCTGGCTCTCCCAGGGACTCGGGTGGCCCGGAGGCCCTGAGGACGGGCCTGGGCCTGCCTGTCTGCTGCTGTCCCCAATGTGCACGGCGCGGCAGGTCAAGGGGACGATGCTCTGCAAACTGGACCCTGCCCCTTCGCTCTCAGGTGAGAAACGTAAGGGTCTTTGGAGAGAGACGGGGGCAGAGGGGGGATGGAGAGACGCAGGATCGATGCCACCAGTGAAGTCTGCTCTGGGCGCTGCCTGCAGAGAGGGCACCGTGCTTGGGCAGTGCGTGTGCGGCCCGAAGACAGCAACTGTTCTAGGAGGGCTGTTTGCAGAGTGGGAGTGGGAGGCCTCAGGGAGAGACTTAAACCTGGGGAAGAAAAATTCTCTGGGCTTCCACATGAGCAAAATGCTTTTTTTGTTGTTGCTAATCCTCACCCGTGGCTACCTTTCCATTGATCTCTAGGGAGAGTGGGGGAGAGTGGGAGAGAGAGAGAAACAGCCATGCAAGAGAAACACATTGATTGGTTGCCTCCTGCGCAAGCTGACCAGGGCCCGGGCCGGCGAGGAGTCTGCAACCAAGGTACGTATCCTTGACCAGAATCAACCCAGGACCCTTTGGTCTGCAGGCCAACGCTCTACCCACTGAGCAAAACCAGCCAGGGCAGCAAAATGCTATTGGTGGCCATCGGGCCACAGGCCAAGTGCCGCAGGAAGCACTGGGCCTCCCAGGTCAGCGGGAGCTGTCCTTGTATTGCCCCCAGCGACGGGCATCACAGAGGAAAGGAGGACAAGGACAGCCACCCATGCCCTGACTGCCTTCCCAGAATTTCTGGCTGCATGTGTTCCAGTTCTGAGCTCCACCCTCTGGACCCACTCCGGGCAGCATAGCGGGCCAGGCCCAACCCACGAGGATGTGTGACTGTCTGGAGCAGACCACCGAGCCACCATCCTCAGAGGCCCAGGCTTCTCCCTGCTCTGCCCTCCTCCCAGGATCAGCGGGCGTGGCTCCACTTGCCCTCCCCACCCTTCCGCAGGATGTCGGAGCTCCTCGCTGCCCAAAATGCCAAGGACGAGCATGAAGACAGACTCACTGAAAACATGCAGCATCTGGTGGCTGCCTCCTGCTCTGCCTTTCGGTCCCCCGCTATCTTCCAGGCGGCCTCTTCCAAGTCCGTACCTTTTTGTCTGTCATGTCTAACTAAAGACTTCTTCACTTCTCTATGTTGCTGCCTCGTCTCCATTCACGTGCGTACCATGGGACGTGCAAGAGACTCTTCCCACTGCAAATACATCACAGATGATGCTCATCCGGTCTCAGCCTGGACTGCGACCTCCCTGCGAAGCTCAGTTCCTCACCGGCCCCTTCTCAATGCGCGTCTCACTGCTTTGAGGAGCTGCAGTGGATGGATGACAGCCTCCCCCGGCAGTCATGGCTGTCAGGAAGGAGGCCAGAGCCACAGGGGACAGCAGGTTCATTTACAATCTAAGAAGACAGATCAATACCACCGTCACCATCACCCTCATTTCCAATGGTTCTTGGATGCTTATGTATGTCAAGCCCTGCGCGAAGCACTTCACACCGACTCTCTCATTGCTATTTCACAGCACACCTACGAGGGGTCCGCCTGTTTTCCCATCGAGCAGGTACTGAAGGCAAGACTGTGCCATCCCTGCGGGCCGGTCAGCCTTGCTGCTCTCTGTTCCAGCTTCTCCATGTGTCTGACCCGCATCTCTCAACATGTGGGGAGCAACTCACTGGAGGGCTCATTAAACAAATGTGTGGGTCAAGCTGACGGAAGCATTTTTCAAAGGAAAAATAGAGTATTTCTAATACATCTTACAGAGTAGCAACAAGTGCTGTTCCCTGATGCTTTGTTTCAGTTATGTATGTGTACACATACATGTAATACATCTGCACTTAGAATGCAATGGAAGACGCTTTTAAATATATTTCTCACTGTGGGTCACAGTCAAAAATCTCTAAAGGCTGTTGTGCTAGACTCTGTCCACCATCGGAGTTTTCTGTGTGGGAACTTCTGTCTTGTTCTTCCCACTTTGGATGCTATGGTATCTCCTCACGACCCCCCACTCCCTCGTTCTCTGCTGCCCTGGGTTACTAGGCAACCACCGCTGGGTCCTAGGGATGCTGCTGAGCCTGTAAGGGGCCAGGCTAACTGGCCAGACCGCTGGGACACAGGCCTGGAGATGCCTTCGCATCTGCCTCCTGCTTCTGTCTGCCCGGCAGGACTGATGTTTCCCCAAAGAGGCATAACGGCCCCTTCCTCTCCGAGCTGTCAGGTTAGTGCCTTTGTCTCCAGAATTAGCACAGGTGCACCTGCAGGCTGGCGTCCTCATTAAACTATTTTCTACATCCTGATCCCATAAGGATGGCTCCAGGGGACCTTTCAAATAAGCACTTCATTTGCAGTGGCCTCTCAGATTGCAAAGAATGGTCCCAGCTTCATCAGCAGAGGCAGGGGAGGCCGGGCTCACTGAGTTTTCTCTGCCCCCCAGCGGCAGCTGGACCAGCGCACGCAGAAGGGGGAAGTCAGGAGCAGGGTCTCCCATGGCCTCTCCTCGCCTTGCAGCTGTTGTCCTGGTGCCCTCTGGACAGCAGAGGAGCTCCTAGCCATGGACAAGCCCCAGAGCAGTGGTGTGAACGTCTATTCCGGCTGCTCCTCCTCGTCTAAAAGACAGTCTGAGAGGGTAGATTCACGAGTGGCGGCATTCCAGGAGGACATGGTATGACATGAAAGGCTCCCATACAACAGCCACCTGCTCCACTCCTGGGAACCCCCATCCCTGTCCTCTTTGCAGCTCTGAGCCCCACTTGCCCCAGCAGTCTCTCACGGCCCTCAGTCCCAGGAAGGAGAGGTTCCGAACATCCCCTAACAGCCCCGGGACCAGGCTGAGGAGTCAGGGAGACGCTTCATCATCGTTGCTGGTCTTGGGCCAGCAATTTACTTGCCACTCTCCTGGGAGACAGGACCCAAAGGGGACACTTGTCAGTGACGGGTTGGGCATGCCGAGAGACGGTGAGGAAGGCCAGAGTCGGGACCATCAAAATTCAGAGGAGGAGACTTGTGGGCAGGGAGACTGTGGGTGTGTAGGGTTCCTAGAAGCAGGGACTCAGCGAACAGCTTAGAAAATGGCGGCTAAGGAGGCCACACGGAGACAAGGGCAGAAACGGGTGTCCAGGCTGGGAGGATGGAGTGAGTAAAGAGGAGGAGGATGAAAGATATAGGACACATTCGGGGAGCAGTGGGGGGATCAGACAAGCTGGAGCAGAGTCCGTTTATAGGGGGAGTAGGACATGGAGGGCAGAGCTTCCCCACCAGGTGCAGATGGCTACAGGCACAGGGGGACAAGGAGACAACAGCCGTGGGGTTGGTTTGGGGGGACCGGGGCAACTGAGCACTGGGTTGGTGCCTCCAATTGACATGAAGGGGGTCTACAGGCTGTGAATTAGAGCATTACATTGAGGTCACACCCCATCCCTTCAGCTGCCCCCCCAAATCAGTAAGCCTCTCTCATATATATATATATATATATATATATATATATATATATATATATATACCCTGAATGACCACTCTGCTGGATAGTGTACTGAGCCCTGGAATTCAGCAATGAATCAGATACCACCTCTATGCTCAGGGGGCACGTGGGCTAGCACAGCAGACCAGCAAGTGAAAATTCCACTTCAACAGGACACAATCAGAGCCGGGACGGAGGTCTGCACAGGGCATGATGGGAGCTCAGAAAAGGCATCTAGCCACCTGGGGGCCAAGGACTGTTTCCCAAAAGATGATAACGGAGCTGAGCCTCACAGGGAAAGGGGGGGCGGGGTCAGCCAAGGGAAACGGGGGAGAGAAAAGGACATTCCAGGCCCAGGGAACAGCCTGAGCAAAGGCAAGGCAGCTGGGGCCCGGGAGACGTGTGGGAGGATCGAGAAACAGGCCAGAGCTCGGAGAGATGCCAGCGCTCGGGTGCCCGGCTGAGCAGGAGAAACACACCGGCAGGAGGGCGGTCCAGGGAGCAAGGGGGGATGCGGGAAGCCTTCCCAGGACCAGCTCTGTTCCTAAAGAAGAAAAGTGCACCTGGGCCCCAGGGAAGGAGGGGGCCGCTGGGTGGGGGCTGGGGAGCGTGGCTGTGGGCCCCCAAGGCTGAGGCTGCTGGTCCTGCTGACTGACACCCCATCCCCCACAGAGGGTGCAGCCTCCCTGTAGAGCCCAGGCCAGAGCGTGCTGAGTGTCCTTCTGAAGAGCTTATTCTTAGCAAAGGTTTTCCTGTGACCTTTCCTGCAGAGGGAAAGACGAACACTTCGCCACAGCCATTCCCTGTCCAGCTTTCCAAAGAACTGCTCCCCGCTGGCCCCATGAGGGGACCCCAAGGGTCGGGCCTGGAGAGATGCTGAAGGAAGGCGTCCAGGGAGCAGAGAAGAGGGGCCTGACTAAGCATCGGCTGTGACTTGTCCTCGGGCCGTCACACTCGCAGGAAAGGAGCATTGGGTTCCATCAGGGCGTTCCACGGAAGACCCTTTCCTTAAAAATAGGAGTAAAAATAACCTCTCCATTATGGTAAACTGTGGTCATTAAGATCACCACAATGCACCTACTGAATTTGGAGAGATGGTGAGGAGAAAACCCGTCAATTCCACACATTGAAAGGCAAAAGCACATTTATCTGTATCTCTGATACCCAAGTAATCACAAAATCTAATATTAGGGGACAAAATGAATAACTAAGTAAACAGGCCCTGGCCAGTTGCTCAGTGGTTAGAGCATCATCCCGCGCACAGGTTAGATTCCTGGTCAGAGTACAGAGGGGAGGTAACCGACCAGTGTTTCTCTCTCACATCGATGTTTTTCTTTCTCTCCCTTTCCCTCCCTCCCTCTCTCTCTTTCTAAAATCAATTTTTAAAAAAACATATGCTCGGGTGAGGATTAAAAAAGAAAAAGAGTACAGGAGAGTAGCATATAGAAAAACAAGACTGATTCGGCAGGGAAAGTGGAAGTCACCAAGGTTTGTGGGTGCCTGGTCCTTAGGCCCCACCATCTGGCTCCAGCAGGTGTCGCTGCCAAACAGACCAGGCAGGACACACAGGGACCCGAAAAGTCACCCCTCATGCCAGCTCCAGAATCCCTGCTTTCCAGAGGGACAACGAACACCTTGAGAGCAGGGGGGAGGGGGGAGGATGTTTACATCTCAAAATGCCTACAACCTGGATTGAACATGAGTCATTCTGCCCTCGAAAACTCTGTGGTCCAGTCCTCCATGCTGATCAACCGTCCTCTCCCCACCTGGCCCCGCCCTCTGTTCTGACTGACACCTATAGTCTCATCCAGTTCTGATACACGGCAGTTTGGTGATCTCTTTGGTCTCCTGCTAAACCAGGCCCCAGGAGTTCCACCTTCCAGCCAAATGGTTTGTCACGATACTTTCCTAAACAAATCCAATTCCTTTCTCAAGAAAAAAATCTGTGCCATCTATGAAGAGAAAAATGTCTTCTGCTACATACATAGGCATTTATTTCCTGTGCATTGGTCACAGTATTCTGGGGTGGGAGTATATTGAATGTTATGAGAGCACAGAGAGGCACAGGCCTAGGTTAGAGAGTCAGAAAAGATACTCCAAGGGAAGTGACATCGAAGCTGAGATCAAGAAAAAGGGTAGACTTATCCAGGAATAGAGGGAAAGGGGTCCGAGGCAGAGGGAAAAAAACCAAAAGCCTAGAAGAGCGAGTGTGGCACATTCAGGGGATCACAAGAGGTTCCCCGTGTGGGCTGGGTAGGGCATGATGAGGGGGGGAGCTAGAGACGAGGCTGGGCCAGGCCACACCTGATAGTTCAGGTGAAGATGTGTGATTTGGTCCAGAAGGCGATGGAACCACTGGAGGCTTTAAGCAGGGCAATGCCACAATCGCATTTGCACTAAGAAAGATGACTGGCAGGAGGCTGAAAAGTCAATTATTAAGAGGCAACACTCGAAATAGAAACCAGTGGGAGGCAACCACAGTGGTCGCCCTGGGGAAGATGACGGTGGCCTGGACAAGGAGGTCTGAGTGGGAAACGAGAGACAGGAACAACTTCAAGAAATATGAAAGTACCCAGGTGGCGTGGCTCAGTGTTTGAGCGTTGACCTATGAACCACGAGGTCACAGTTTGATTCCCCGTCAGAGCACATGCCTGGGTTGCAGGCTCAATCCCCAGTAGGGGGCATGCAGGATGCGGCCCATTGATGATTCTCTCTCATCATTGATGTTTCTCTCTCTGACCTCTCTCCCTTCCTCTCTGAAATCAATAAAAATATATTTTTTAAATATATATGAAAGAGAAAGGGGACTGCCATCTCATGATGGGGGAGAAGATGGGGGAGGAGTCTTGGGCAACTCTGCAATCTCTGAATTGGGCAACTAGGTGCAGGTGGTATTGTCTGCCAAGGTGGGGAACACAGAGGAGTGGGCGACGTTGGAAGAGATCTACTCCTCTCTCTCCCCGGCCCGTTGTGCAAAGACACGCATGTTCCCACCTGGGTCAGTCCTGCTCACTGCACGTGCCCCTCGGAAGTCACCTGCCTAAAGGGGACCCAGAGAGGCCTAACCGGGAAAAAGCAGCTACATCGTTTTCTCACGCATCATAGGGAACCAATAAAGAAATCTCCTTCAGCACTGCCCAGGCTGCCCTCTCCGGCCCTCATCCTGCAGCTCCTTCAGAAGGGACTTCCGGGTCAGCCCACAACCGGCCATCCTGGCCCCGTCTGGTCCTGTGAGTCTCAACCACAGATCTCCTCTCCCCCAGCCTGAGGGATGATGCCCTGGTTTGTTCTCTTCCACGCACATGCCATTCCTCAAGCCCAAGAAAGCCAAACACTCAGGTAGTATCACTTAGCCAGGCTGCAATTAGCAGATTAGCGGCTTGTTGGTCTTGTCCTGTGTCCCACTCTATGACCTCATGAAGGTCCGGCGTGCCTCAGCCCCCGGCTGCTCCGGGAAGGGGCCCTCGGCTTCTCTGGCAAAAAGAAAGAAAAAAAACCCAGCCTGTCACCGTGAGTTTCCCCGTTGTAGAGCTAAACTACAATTGATGTTCTGTCTCTATCAATTTCTCAGGAATGCCGGGACGCGGGCCCAGTATTAATGAAGACAGCAGAGAGGCAGGCATGCGCTTGGCCCCGCTCCAGAGCTGACGGAGAGCACGGATCCTGAGTAATTCCCGGAGACCTGAGAGGCCCGAACAAGGCAAAACAAGCAGGCTCGGGGGTCAGACACAGGCTTGGTGGGACAGACAGATGCCAAAAAGGCTTGGGAGAGAAGTTCTGCCGGGAAAATAGCCTCGTGATCACCCCTTTTATGATCAGTATCATTTTCATCATCTGAGCGAAGCAATTTTACTCCAGACTAAAAGGACATCCCCATAGGTCTATGTATATGGCAGCATATGATCACCCACACACACTCTCACTCACACTCACACTCAGACACACTCACACATGTTCACACACACTCACGCATTCTTACACCCAGAGTGTATATGACATGTTGGGGGACCAGGGCAGAGCCAGAACCACCTTTCAAGAATGGACTGATGTTCTGCCCCCATATTTTGACCAAATCCCTCTGCACCTCTCGGCATTGTCGCTCAAATCAGAAGCCCTCCCAGGGCACAAGTGGGGATAAGCCTTGATTAGTGTGGGAGGCCACACTGGTATCGAATTAAAAACCAATAAAAGGCTTGTCTTCATCTCAGTTTGAAAAATGAATAGAAGCTGGTCATTGGCTCCTGTTTTTCAGACAATGTCATCTGGGGGCTTCTGGTTTCAGAAACACTTTTTAATCACATATAATTCCTTAATCCTTCCAAACTGATCAGCTCCTTCTAAGTTTTCACTGGCGCTCGTCAAGCTGGAACAACTCAGCTAAACCATCACTCCCATCAAACCATCGTGCCAGCCCCTGGGATGTGGGTCTCTGCAGGATTCAAAAAATCCAGCAGCCTGGCCAACGTGGCTCAGTGGTTGAGCGTTGACCTATGAACCAGGAGGTTACAGTTCTATTCCCAGTCGTGGCAAATGCCCGGGTTGTGGGCTCAATTCCCAGTGTGGAGTGTGCAGGAGGCAGCGGATCAAATGATTCTCTCTCATCATTGATGGTTCTCTCGCTCTCTCCCTCTCCCTTCCTCTCTGAAGTCAATAAAAATATTTTTTAAAAAATTCCAGCAGACTCCGTGGGACCCAAGGGTGATGGTGGGACATCTACAGCATTGGAGATGGCCATACCTGCCCCGCAAATTCCCATGAAAATCAAGAAAAACAAACGGGAGGTGCTGCCCCTCCTCAATCAAGGAGAGCTAGTTTTACGAGGGATATGATCATCTTAACCCTGTCCTGAGGAGGCTGAAAAGGTAGATTTATTTCTAGGCTCCAAAGCCCTCAGCCCCTCGAGGAGTGTGTTCCCTGCATTAGAAAACAGTGTGTGTCTCCTTGCTCGGAACGCCCTCACCAGGAATGTGCAACAAACACGAGGTGGTCACAACACGCAATGCCTCTTTCTTATATGTGCTGCCAGGGACTGCCGTGGGAATTTAATTTATAACAGTTACAATAACTATAGTGATGGTGTTGGTAGAAAAGGAAGGTAGATAGAAAAAGGACAAGAACTACAAAAGAAAGAAAGACAAGGCGAAAACGCAGAGGAGAACAGAAGGCCTTGCACATAGTAAATGCTCAAGAATTATTCCAGAAAGCAAGTTAAATGAGCACACACATCAGAAATGTGTTAAGCAAGTTAAATGAGCACACTCCGTCCCATGTAATACAACGAACACACGGGACCAGAATGGGTTTTTATGCCAAGTGTGGCCTCTTCCTAGCCTTGCGACCTTGAAGAGTACTGAACTTCTGTCTTAGTCAGTTTGGCCTACATGACACAGTGACATAAACAGGGTGACTTACAACCAGAAATGGACTTTCTCACAGTCTGGAGGCTGGAAGGCTGAGATTGGGGTGCCAGCGAGGTCAGGCGCTGGTAAGAACTCCCTCCCTGGCTTGCAGATGGCCACCTTCTTACCATGTGCTCACATGGCCTTTCCCAAGCGCATGTGCACAGAGAGAACTCAAACTCTCTGGTGTCTCTTCTTACAGGGACACCAATGACATCAGACCAGGACCCTGTCCTCATGACCAAGTTACTCCCAAAGGCCCCATCTCTAAGGACCAACACATCGAATTTGGGGGGGTGGGGGAGGGGCATAATCAGGCCTGTAACAACTTCTTAAACTTCAGTCTTCTTGTTGGCAAATATCAATTCTTACATTTGTCTCTTGTATTTCCTTCTACTCAATCACCTCTCTTGTCCAGAGCTACACATTCTGGGCTGTTGTTAACAATAAGTTCTGAATCTCCTGACGGGTAAGACACGTGTGCAGAAGACACACCCTGGCACTGAGGCTGCCCAAAGCTGGAGGAGCCAGCTGAGGAGTCATTGCTGAAGCGGGGCTGTTCAAATATAAGCCGCTGTGAACACATCCTAACGTCCTACAAACTTCTGAGACTCCCTAAAGATTATTTCAAAGAACAGGTGAATGACAAGCAGCACTTAGTTACGGGAGAATTTAGATCACAGACTTACATCCCCATTTCTGAGAGAAGGTTTTAGAAAGCAGCCTTATACGGAAGAGATATGGAAGACCTGAACAGGCCCAGGGCTATTTTCTGTGGAGAGGAGGCTTGAGACAGAGTGTGGACAACAGCTCTCACACGGACGTGGCATCAGCCACTTTTCACGACTTAGAGCTCTGTTCACCTGTAGGCACTAAACATGGGGCCTTCTGGGTTGTCTTCATTACCCAAACTGCTGCTCGGGACTATATGTGCCTTTTCCATGTGGCCTTGCATGGGAGAGCTCTGTGGGTGAAGACCACCCCACCAGGACCTCGGTCCTCTGATCCCCATGTTTTACTCTTTATGTTCAAAACACATCCCTATTATGGGGTCAGATCAGGTGAATGAGGTGCACAGGGCCCCCCCTAAGCAACACCTTCAGGGAGCCCCCGTGGCTCTGACTACTCTTGTCCATTCTCACTCTGAGCAATGGGCGCTCGCCTCCACCATGATGAGTCCCCATACACCTTCTACAGCCTCAGCTACCCTGAAGGTCTGCTTGCTTCCAAACGCCTGGGCGCTCTTTTCCTCTAGTCCCTTCCTGAGAGGACAGTGGTTGCTCAGATGTGTATGTGCTGAAGGATGAGACCCCGTGTCTGTGAGGCTAGAATTGGGGATGGGACTGAGCATTTTCCATTTCAGCCGTACGGTGCTTTCTTCAGGCCCCATCGTGTGCCTCAAGCCACACTCTACTGTGATCTCTCTCTTCTCTCTCTCTCTCACTTTTTTTAACAAGACTTTGTCCCAACAAGACTGTGGGCAGCTACAGGGCAAAGATCAAGTCTTCCACCTCCATGTACCATTAGGGACTATTTTTGCCTTGAAGGGGGTCACAATTTTGTTAAGAAGGCAAAACCTGCTGTAACAGGATGGAGTGTGGGACTTTGCCTGTTGTCTCAGAAGTGTGGCTAAGGCCCAAAGTCATGGACCAAGATGCAGGTCATCCCAAAGTCTAAATTCAGAGTCACCACTCCCCTTACTGTTTGCCTCAATGTACCAAAGCCAGCTGCTCTATATCACGAACTACCAGCCTCAGAAAGCAGAGACAGACAGAGGTGGTTTGCAAATTCAGGTTGCAATGTTCAGGGGAAAATGCCATGCCCTTCCCCAGCCCCAAAGCAAGAGAAGGGAAGGACTCCAAGAATCACTTGTACAGATTAGACATTATTATAGGCTGAATTGTGGTCCCCCAAAATTCAAACGTTGAAGTCCTAATACCCAGTATCTCCGAATATGACCTTATTTGAAAATAAGAACATTGCAGATATAGTTAGTTAAGATGAGGTCAAAGTGGAGTTGGGGGTGGGTCCCTAATCCAATATGATTGGTATCCTTATAAAAAGAACACCATGTAAAGAGACACACAGACACACACACACACACACACACACACACACACACACACACACACACGGAAAACACCATGTGAAGCTTGGCATCCACAAGCCAAGGAACTTCCAGAAGGTACTAGTAAAAGAGAGGCTGGGAAGAGAGTCTTTCCTAAGCCCTCCAGAGGCAGCATGCTGCCAAAACCCTGATTTTGCACTTCTGGCCTCCAGAACTGTGAGACAGTAAGTTTCTGTTGTTCTGGGCCACCTGCTTTGGGGTGTTTGTTAGAGCCACCCTAGGAACCGAACACAGAGGCATCTGCAAACAGGAGACGTGCGTCTCACCCACTTGTTCGAAGTCTGCTCAGCCTGGGGAGGCAGAATTGGCTGTTGCAGCCTATGAGACAGTGTGTTTTATCTGGCTTCCGGCCACCGGAGAAACACACAACAAAGGAAAGAGGAGAAGATAGGGATTATTGGCGTGGAAGGCCTAACGACAAACACATTTGCATGTATTCCTACCCAGAGAGCCTGCCCTCCCTGTAGCCTGTGTGGTTTTTCTCCTGTGTTCCAAAGGGCAAGGCCAGGTGCTCGCTCCAGACACAAGGTCTCTCCTCCTCCGTGTTCCCAGAGTTTGGGCCACTGCCCCACCTGGCTGATCAGCCATCTGCTACATGTGGTTTCTCTGTCTGTGCAGAGGGTTGGCTGGGCTTTCCCAGAGAGCATGGACCAACTGTACTTACTATAACTCTGGGTCAACAGCACAGAGGACATATCCTTTGTTAGCACTATGAGCCAGGTGCCATGTTAAATACCTCATGTAGCCTGGTCGGTGTGGCTCAATGGTTGAGTGTTGACCTATGAACCAGGAGGTCATGGTTCCATTCCCAGTCAGGGCATATGTCCAGGTTGCAGGCTTGTTCCCCAGTTGTGGAGTGTGCGGGAGGCCGCCGATCAATGATTCTCTCTCATCATTGATGTTTCTATCTCTCTCCCTTCCTCTCTGAAATCAATACAAATATATTTTAATAAATAAAATAAAATAAAACATATATATCAGTAAACACAAGGGGAGTATTTATAATAGAAAAGGTACTATCTTCATTGAGTTCTTAGTCTTTAAAAAAAAGACTTCATGTAAATTGTTTCATTTGATTCCCACAAATTCCTACAAGGTAATGGGTCTGTTCCCCATTTTAAGGATGAGAAGACTGAGGCTCAGAGAACATACCCCTTCTACTTCTCCACCCTGCCTCCCAGCGTGAGAGGAGAGCTGCAAAGATTATGAAAGATCATTATAATTAGGATCCATGGACTTCAGAGCTGAAAGGAACCTTGAATAACAGCTTTTCCAACCTCCTTACCAGACAGGTGATGAACCTGAGGTCAAAGGGGAAAAACTGACTTACTCAAATGTGCACAGAGCTCAGAAGAGAAGGCTGCGTGTGCACTCTGGGCCCCCAGCCCCATCATAATTTAGAGGCATCTTCACCAAAGGCAAGATTACGGATGGGGAAGGGGCTGTTCATATCAGGGGGCTGTGCGTGGTGGTCTGGGGCCATCACCCCGCTTCCTGATCCTGTATGCCATCCCTTCGGCATGGGATTCCTGTGAACATCCTAAGGACGCTGCTACTGGTAGGTGATGAGTAAACATCCTCATGTGGCGTCCACACATCTGTCACCTGAAACCCCGGGTTCCATCAACATCCCAGCATTCGCAGACCTGACCTTGCTTTCCTCACTCTGTCCAATCCAGCGTCAAGCACACAGAGAGAACACACGGGCCACAGTCAACAATGGAAGGACCACGCTAAAGCAGGAATGTAAATCATAGCTCATAAACAGTGTCGGCTTGGGTAAACGCTTTTAACTCACCAGCAGACCTGACCACAATGTCAATGAGGAGGAAAATAAAAGGATGTCAGGAGAGGCAGTGAGAAAAGGGGAACAGAGAAGCAGAGGGAGGAAAGACAGCAAAGGAAAGACTTCAGAGACTGTCACACGAAGAACCTGGGTGCTTGGAGTCCAGCCAGTGCCTTCACTCAGTGAGATCCCAAACCCATCCCACCCCAGCTGGACTAGTAAACCCTAAGGGAGTGCCCTGGTGAGAAGCTGGCTTGGTAGCAACATTTCAAGGCCAGCAATGACAGACCCACTGACCCCCAACTCCCCCATCTAACTCCTAGCAGTCCACAGGCACCCATGGTCCCCAAACCACCAACTTCAGGTGGACTTTGCCCAGGCCCAGAACTGATGAGAAACAGACAAGGCTGAGTATGAGGCTCCTCTATCCCATCAAAAGCTAGGGTACTCTGTCCTATGCCCAGTGCCCAGTGGGCCCGAGTAGGCTCCTGATTTGAAGTATCCACTGGGATTCAAATAACGCATGTACAGGGACCAGCACACGCAGGGGCTCACTGCCTGGTAGTTATGATTATTTGTAATTACGACTATTTACACCCCACTTCCTTTTCCTCTTGGTCACACTGACCCTCTCCCCAGCCTCCACCGCAGGTAGGTGTGACATGTGCGGCGCTCTGGCCTGAGGAATGCAGGCAACGTGCCCCGCTCCACTTCTAGACCTGGCCCATTAAAACCTTCCATGTGTAATCTTCCCTCTTTCCCCATCTGTCAGCCAGACAGCCCAGCAGAGCATCCACAGCCCGGGGGGAGGCAAAACCACAGACGGAGGAGCTAATGTCCCAAAATGAGCATGTCTGACGCCACCTTGGAGACACACCAGGAACATCAGGTCTCTGTGCGATGAGAAATGCGCCTGGATCGTGAGCAACGGAGATCCGGGTATTGGTTTGGTACAAGCACTGATATTGCGCCCCCTACTGAGCATGCCTAGCCCTTAACCTTGGTTTCCCAAGAAGATTCCACAAGGACCAGAGCCATGTTCTGTCTGACGCCTACTTTTGTTGCTGTGACCTTTGGCCCGGCTTCTAGCAGCATCTCTGTGAGGCCTGACCCTTTCCTTTCCTCTCCAGACCACTGTTAACTGTCCTTGTGCCATTGGCCCATCTTCACTTCCTGCCAATCTGAGAGCATCTGCAGCAGGACCGGCCCTGCATCCCCACCCGCCCCACTCCACACCCCGGCTTAGCTGGCTCCTGGCTGAGGGCAGTGGTAGAACCACAGGCGGTGCCTTCCTCAAAATAGGCAGCAGGACGTAATGAAAAGAACGTCAGATCCAAAGTCAGTCAAACCAAAGGGAAAATGCCAAGGCCATGTGTTAGCATGGTAGAATGCGGAAACACGGGTTATAATCCAGGAGCAGAGCCGCGGACACATTCCACCTGAGGTCTCCCTGGGCTTCTTCCCAATCCTGGTGTGGCCCTCGCCCCAGCCCCACAGGTCCTTCTATTTCCCAGCTCTTCTCCAAGCCCCGGCACAGACTCATGTCTCCCTCTGCCAGCGACTGCCCCGGTGCCCATTTGTTCACTCCTCTCAGCTGCAGGCGTGGCACAGCTCTACGTCTGGGGTGGGTATAGCACGCAAAAGCTATTGGCTATTGAGGTGTGTGGGAGTGTGGGAGTGTGAGTGTGTGTGTGTGTGTGTGTGTGTGTGTGTGTGTGTGTGTGTGTTTGTGTGATCTGGAACAGGGGGTCATGAAAAAAATACCCCTTTGGAGTGGGGGAAACTAGGGGGCCTCAGAAAGGATGTGTTACCTGAGTCAAGTCTCAAAACAATGAAAAGACATGAACCAACGAGGGAACAGCATATGCGAAGGCCAGGCAGTCTGGAGCACAGCAGGGGAAGAAGTGGGGAGGGTGGGCTGATGGAGAGAAGGGCAGACCCGGCAGATGGGCAGGTGCAGGGGACAAGGGTGTAGCTGCCCCCACCCGTCCTGGAGAGAAGAGCCAGGAAACCGTGATCTCTGCCCCGGGCGGCAGCGTGTTTGCCATTTCTAAATCCTGCGATTCTGTTTCTCTTTGCCCCAACGTGGTGACTCAGAAAATCCCTAAAAACCACCCTGCGTTTCACATCCAGCATCTGACTCGGAGACAGAAATCAGGCCGGCCCAGGCCCGGCGAGGTGGGCCGCCCGGCTGTCCAGCGGGTGCCCTTTCTCGGGCGCTGTGTCTCCCTGCCAGCCGGCGGACGGCACCACATTATTTCAGCCCTGCCTCCTCTGTGCTTCAGATTCATATTTGCTTGACACAAACCATACAAAGTTTCAACACTTGGAGACTGCAAAGTAAACCATTTGTACATACCAGGTCTGGTAACACTTTAAATAATAGGCCAGTTAGTTAATGCTGCACTACAATAAAAATTCCCATCCAAGTACACATTACATCCTCATTAATGCCAAGTGAGTGCGGCGTGATTAATGTTATGACAATGAATAACTAGGAGCCCATGATGAGCACCAGGCTGCAGCAGCACAGTGGGGCTCAGGGCGGCTTCTGCCAACCCGGAACACCCCGGGGTGCTGCCTGCCCCTCCACTGGGTGCTCCCAGCCCCTCCACAGCACAGCTTCAGTGAGATGGGGTGTGCCAGAAAGCCCACGCGCAGCCAGTCCCAACCATGAGGCCGATCGGGAGACAGCTGAGTGAGAGAAATATCTCCTTTGCACATGTCCTTTCCTTCTGAGGCAAGAGCACATTGGGAGCGGGGAACCAGGCCCTCGTGTCCATGGGCAGGGAGAGTCCCTCTGTCACCTCCTAGACGAGACTGGGGACGGGGAGTTGGTCTGCACCTTAACCCAGGAGGGGTTCAGGGAAGTGGGCAGCTCTCATGGGACAAGGACGGCTGTGTCCAGGGAAGGGTGGACTCAGTTATCACGGAGAGGCCCAAGCCAACACAGGCCCTGCCCTCAGGAAGTGTCCCTCAGAGCTGGGGAGGGAACTCTTGTGGCTGGTCAACGGGCACTGTGCCCTTTTTTAGCATCTATCTCTACGCCATGGGGAGCTGGCCCCTGGGATGGGAGATCAGGGGAGAGAGGCTTGTTTTGAAGTCTGTGATGATAGGCGACTGAATAAGATGTTGACAACAGAGAAATGAGAGTTACATTGGGAGACAGGAGAACTTTATAAACCATGGGAACTGCCCTCTTGGCTTTGGGAGTATGGAGAAGACTTGGTGACCCAAAGGGCAGCTTCAGCTCCTCCCCTAGTGCTCTGGAGCTGATGTGGCTCACCCCACAGGCCCACCTCACACCCATTGCCCACATGGGGAGCAACTCTTGTGACCTGTGGAAGGCCCTAGGCTACTGGCCAGGCTACTGGCCCAGGCCAGACTGGCTTCTGGCTCGCATCCTCCGCAGCTCTGCTGGGGCTGGGCTGGCCTGACCTACTCTGAGCTCCCCTAGGCTCTGGGGCCTCTGTGCTCAGCACAGTCTCTCTCAACTATAGCAGATGCTCAGTACATGGTGGAACTGGGCTCTGGGTGGGGACCAGAACTCTCCATTTCCTCTATGACATGGACCACCAACTCTAATACCACTGGCCGATAGTCACCTCGACCCACTGTTTTCACAAAGCAAATCCCAAAGTGGTGAGTCTCGAGGCTGAGACTGGAGCCCCAGATGGACATCAAGGTGAGGAAGGGTGGGTTGTCCCTCCAAGTTAGGAAAGACCCGCTCAGACTTTCCACTTACATCAGAGTCAGTCCTATTGATTAATGAGTTGCTGGGCTGACCAAGAAGGAAGGATGAGAGCTGCTAGAAGTGGGTGTTGACTTTTCAAACAACCATAAATTCCATGAGGGTGACAAAGGCCTGCTCTGTAATTGTGTTCATTATTTACACTAAAACCTAATTAAAGTCATTACGCTTTTTATTCATTAAACACACTTGCTGGCGCGGACACCAAGCCAGCATAAGTGCTGCTAGGCTCCTTGTGGAAGTGGAGGGCCTCGGGTCCAGCCAGAGCCCAACACCCAGCCATCTTCTGAGTCAGACTTTCTCTGGAAAGGAAGACTCGGCGGAGGAAAACAGAAGAAGGTCGGGAGAGAGGCAGGAAAGTATCGCAAAGCTCCCCAGCAGCCTTTGTCCTTCCTTTCCCTCTGATGCAGGACCAATGGATTCCTTCCCCAAGCCCCATCACCACTGCAGGGGAACATGTCTAGGCCATTGTGGGCAAAGCCAGACACTGCTGAGTATCAGGTGAAGACCAAGCCCTCGGAAAAGGATTAGAGTCCATTTAACTAGCCAACATTTCCAGATGTTTCCTATGAACATGTTTCAGTGGAAGGCTCTTAAAAAAAAATGAGATCTATCTCTAAAGTCATTGACACTCTACTATGGATAATGGGAATTTAACCTATTTATAAAGCAATCTGGGAGCCCTTAGAAAAATACAAAGAGAAGCCACTACGGAACTAGAGGAAGGTAGAATTCTTTCTAGTTGGGTTCAGAACAGCTTCATAAAGAAAGTTGAGAGTGATATGAGCCGGCTCCAAATGCCTGTCCCTCCACAGAAACATTGAAAAACTGTTAGAACCAACTTTGTCAGAACTCTGGAAAATAGTCAAAATATTATCACAATCAAGCAAACACTGAATGAAGTAAACGATTTTAAATGCTAGGAAAACCCTTATCTTATACCCTACACACAATCAACTCAACATGGATTAAAAATGTAAGACCTGAAACAATAAAATTCCTATAAGACAGGGGAGAGATCTCCTATGATCTTGGCAATGATTTTTTGACTCAGACATGAAAAGCAAAGGCAATATAAGCAAAAACAAACAAGTGGTACTATATCAAACTAAAAAGTTTCTGTACAGCAGAGGAAATAATCCACAAAATTTAAAGGCAATCTATGGAATGAGAAAAAAAATATTTACAAACTATCAGATAAGAGGTTAATATCCAAAATAAATAATTAATTCTTATAATTCAATAGCAAAAAATAATAATAACCCAAATTAAGAATGGGCAAAAGACCTGAATAGACATATTTTCAAAGAAGACATACAAGTGGCTGACAGCTACTTGTATGAAAACGTGTTGACTAGCAGTGGTGAAAGTGGGCATCCTTGTCTTTTACTAATTTAAGGGGAAAGCTTTTAGTATTTGTCATTGAGTCGGATGTTAGCAGTGGGTTTTTCATCAATGCTCTTCGTGCATTCCATAAGGCTTACGTATATTTTTGTACTTGACGGATGTTCTATCTAGAACAATCAAGCAAGAAAAATAAACAAAAGGCATCCAAATTGGGAGGGAAGAAGTAAACCTATCTTCAACCTCATGGTCTTACATCTAGAAAATCCCAAAGATTTCACACACAAGAAGCTACTAGAGCTAATAAAGTCAGCAAAGTTGCAGGGTACAAGGTCAACCTGCAAAAGATTAGTTGTGCTTGAATACACCAGCAATGAGCAATCTGAAGAGAAAATTAAAATGGTGGTGGAAGAAGACTTGACGTGGGGCGGTGAACACGCAATACAATATGTAGATGATGTATTGTAGAATTTGCACACCTGAAACCTATAACCTGTATAGTTTAACCAATGTCATCCCCAATAAATTCCATTAAAAATATAAATAAATAAATAAATAAATAAATAAAAACAATTTCATTTACAATAGCACCCAATGCTCCAATAAAATATGTAGGAATAAATTTAACAAGGGAGATAAAAGACTTATACATAGAAAGCCACAAAACATTGCTGAAGAAAATGGAAGGAGACCTAAATAAAGGCGAAGACATCTGTGTTTGTGGATTGGAAGACATAATATTGCTTAGATGTCAGCATTACCCAGTGGCATCTACCATCACATTCCTAAAGGTAACTGGAAGTTGCATAGCGAGCACCTGCTTCTCTGAAGGGTTCCTGCTGTTCTGTCTCTGTACTAAGCTTCTAACGAGAACCTTGGTGCATGTCAACAGATTTGTCGTGGTGAAGTCTGAAGGTGACAGTGAAGCTGCATTTTCTATTGGGATTTGTTTCTACAGTCAGCATGTCACATTAATGCATGTAAAAAAGCCCACTATTTACTATTTGAGATGAAATGAGCTTTTTTTATATGCGCACACACGTGTCTGTACATATCATAGATGGTAGGACTTGTAAATAACATAGCAATACATTCCCAGAAACCTTCAGCAAATCAAAAATCCGTAAGTGCAGACAGATTTGAACAAGTTCCCAACCTCCTCCCGTATTCCACTTCCCAGGAAAGCTCATGTTTGCTCTGCCCTCTCTTCACACCCTGGTTGACAGTCTTTCCAACTTTCTCTGGAGTTTTATCTCTCATTTGATAAGAGACGAGCCTCCCAAATTCCTTTTCCATTTGCCCAGATAAAGTACATGATGGACTCATCCACATCACAGAGCTGAGCCCGTGCTGAGCGCAACAGTCTACTCTTCCATTTGCTTCAAAATTCTATTTTTTTTAGGGAAGTCAGAGCTGATATGTTCAGCTGGGCAGGTTTTACACTGCACGATTCCAGGAAGGGCCACTCACTCAGAATGCGATGTGAATGATTGTTTTCTCTCTCTCTCTCTCTCTCTCTCTCTCTCTCTCTCTCTCTCTCACACACACACACACACACACACACACACAAACACACACACACACACACACTTTCAGACTTGTCCTCCAAAGCCAGTGTTGGGAGCAGAGAGTACACACTAGAGAGATGTGGCTGCGGGCAGCCAGCTCAGCTCTGTCTGACTGCACGGATGAGATGGCTCACGGTCCACTCCACTCCAGCCCTGCACTGAGCCCCATTCAAACTCTTGTCTCGGAAGGATTACAAATGACCGCACACTTGGACCTCTAGTGAACACTATAACTGTTAAGTCTACAAGGGCATGCTGCAATCCCCAGGTGGGTCTGGCATGAATCACCAATTCCCCCTCCCTGGGCACAAGTGAAAGCCAAGGCCAGGCAGGACAGGGTGCCCCCTCTGTGTCTGCCCAGGCCTGGCACTCTGCTTTCATTCTGCTTCCCCTTGGCCATCTTCGGTCTCGGGTATCCTCCCTGCGTCCCTGCAGGTCCCCGTCCCACCCTGTCTCATGCTGAGCCATGTGTCTGGCTGCACTAACCAGTCTGTCACTTCACTGTATCAGGGCTGATATAATTATTGGACTGGATCCTGAGGCCATCTGTCATTTCCCTGCGTTCAGTTTTGAAAGCACAAAGCCTGGGTGCCTCACCTACCCAGCCTGCCGTGCGGCTTCTGGACTGTTCCAGGGCCCTGTAGCCAGACCCAGATCCCTGCTGTCCAAACCCACACAGGGCAGGGAGCTCTGCAGGTGTGGCTCTCCTCTCCTCCGCACGACCACCCCATCATGCCCCTGCAGGAAGAGCGGCTGGGCTCACACTGCCTGATGTGCCCTCTCCCGCTCTCCAGAGCCCCTTCCTAAGAGCTATTCCCTCCTCCCACCTCGAGACAGCCCTTCTCCTATTAAGAGATGCCTCCTCAGTGTTCCTATATAATCATGCCATCTACACAATTCCATAAGGAACTTCTCCCTTCCCAGGTAGGGCTGGAAAGTTACAGAAGATGCAAAATTCATCTGTAAATGCCACCAAATGACCCACCTGAGCAATCCTCCCATTTCAGAACCCTGATAAAAGGTGTGTGCGGCAGGCTGATCCTGAGCACCAGGTGGGTGGCCCGAGCCATGTGCACTGGGTCCGAATCACCTTGAGATGACTTGCCAAAGCAGGTCCTGAGTGTCACCCGGACCAAACAGCCTCAGTAGAGGGCCAAGACCACTGTGCAGCAGCCCTCTGCTCCCAGCCCCAGCGCTGTTCCCGAACTAAACCACAAGCAGGAAAAGAAAGGGTCCCTCTGGATATTAGTCCCTCTGGGAACCCAGGATTCCAGGGTCCAAATCAGAACAGACTGGCTCCAGTAATAGTGTCAGGGACGAGTCTGAGGTCCGTGAGCTGTGACGGGACCCATGTGTCCTCTAGAGGCCATGAAATAGACCCAACTCAGTCTCTACTTCCTGGTATGACCCTTGTGAAAGCCTCTATGTACTATTTTCCTACTATAACCTTTTGTAATGGAGGACACACATCCCCTGAGCCTTCTAGGAAAGAAGAAAGCAGGTTTCATCTGCAAAAATGTCTGATATTGAAGTCTGGCTGTTGGAGCCTGGGACCATGGCCTGACCCCGGAATGAAGCACTTGAGGAAGGAAGGCAGTATCGGTTCAGGACCCGGGAATGCTGGGCCAAACCCTGCCACCTGCTGAGGATCTAGGCCAAGGACTGTCCTTCCTAAGACCCCATTTCTTCAGTAATAAAAGTAGGAGAATGATCCAAATTGGTGTCTCTTAAGCACACATCAGAATCAACCTGGGAACTTTTTCTAAATATGACCCCACCCTCCAGACAATGTCAATCATCGGATCTTAGGTGACCTAGGCATGGTAAGTTAGAAAAGTTCCCCAGCTAATTCTCTGCACCCCAACAGCCTTAGTTCCGTGTACAGACTTAACACTCTCCTCCAGGATGCTGTCCACAAGTTTGTTTCCTGACACCAGCCTGGTTACAGTACTTGGCTATGGCCAAGGCCAGCCTACACTTCAGAGATAAAACCGTGCCCCCAAGGCTAAGCCATCCAGTGAGGCCACAGCCACCTCTGCCCAGGCCAGCACAACTAGGCTGGAGACAGAGGTGTCCCTCATCTGTCCCCTCTTCCATGATCCCCAGGGTCCCTGCCTTTATCTCTTCCCCATCACACTAGACTGACTGTTACTATATTCCCTCTCCTGGTCACTCAAGGCGGGAGGGGAGTCTGTGTGTCTTCTATGTCAATGCACCACTTTCTGTCTGGTCATGCAGCCTAGACAATTCAGAGTCGTCCTTCTTCACCTCTTTGCCATCTGACTTTAGGGATCTCCTGCCCTGGTACAGAAAACCCAGTACAGAGGAGTATGTGTTCATTTATATAAGTGGATCCACTGCTTTCATTGGAATCTCAAAAGGTTTATGGTCCAACCAAAGTGGATAGATACTGTCTACCAAGCTGCCAAATGATTGTCCTGCACCACCACTTTGCATTCTGACCAAGATGACCCTGAGGACAGGGATTATGTCTGAATCACCTCTGTTTCCCCATCATCTTGCTTGGTGTCTGCCACAGAGGAGGAAGTTCCATGCATGTTGACTTGAATTAGTAGCCACAGCCCAGAATGATTTCAACAGCATGGAAGCAATGCCTCCCTCATGGGCTGGAAACCGAGAGGAAACTTTTGGCTCTCTCCAAACAAGATAACAGCCTCTAACTCTGAAGGAAGCCTTCCATGTGATCCACTTTGCCAATGCAAGCGAGCCAAGCGAAGATGCCTCCAGCCCGTGGGAGGGACTTGGGGACACGATGCCAGGTGCTGTAGGTGATTCACTCTCAGGCATGACCATGCACCTGTCAGTGCCAAACCATCTTTCCACTGAACCAACTACAGAATCAGGGCCCCTGGTTGGATTGGGGAGCCCAATGCCAAAATTCCCACCAGCCCAAAGCTTTCTGCCAATCATTACTCCAGTCTTGGGCTCCCCTACAGATGCCGAGCTGTACGCGTCTTGTGCCGAGATGTTTATAGTTCAAGTTCCAGAGACAACTTGGAGGGCTCTCAGGCTGTAATCTACTTAGGACAAAAATCCATGACGTGTCCTTGGACTCCTGCAGCTTCCCGGGGGCATTCCAACTTGAACTTTAGAATATTTTATTTTCCTGCATGTTGTGTGTCCAGGTGAGAGACCCAAGAGGTGAGCCAGAAGATGACTGGACAAGCAAAAATGCAAAACATATATTTGTGAAGGGAAGAACCCAGGGTCCTGGAATCCCATTCCTCTGGTCATTTCCAGCAGTGGAATCCAAGCACAGAGAGATCTACAGAGGAACCAACGCCTCACTCATTACCTGGTGCTTTCCTGGGACAGAGGATGGGCAGCGCCAACTTCTCAATGCCCCAGGACCCTGAGCTCAGGGCCTCCCGGACCACAGTGGGGAATAACATGGGTCCCCGGTCAAGCCTATGTGGGGATCCAGACATGCTTGGGGCAAACCTAACCAGAAACCTAACTGCATAAAGAATTGAACTGCCTTCAAAGAGAAAATTGGTCCTCAGGCAGGACTCACAGTGTAGACCCAGATGTAAGGTTTCTGCGCCTTAGAAAAGGAGGGGTCTGCATGCACCTGAGATCTCTCTTCTGTCCAGTTACATGGATTTGTGTCTATAGTCTCTAAATCTTTAAGACAAGCTGGTAGCTGAAAAGGTCACAGACCAGTGCTCAGGGTCCGCACTGTGAGGGCCCCTGCACATCAGTGCTGTGCCTGCAGGGAGGGCAGCAGGGAGGCTGTAGTGACCACAGAAGATGACAGTAGTCAGAAGCCTTGCTCGGCAGTGTACCAGGGCCCATGGTGAGAGGGAAGCTCAGCGAGATGGACAGTGGTGCCTAGAAGCCGTGGAAGCACAAAGTAGCAGGTGGACATGCTTCTGAGCACACATCAGACCAGCTGGGGATGCACAAATATCTGGTGGGGACTTTGCAAGGGAGTCAAGACCTTATGAACCGATGGGGGAAATTCAGATTATTGTGACTTAATTCTTAATGTGGCTTTAAGATTGGGAAGCTGGTCTCAAGCTCTAAGAGCAAGAAGAAGGGTGGGTGTGGGCTGTTCCTTTTGAAGGCCCAGATCGGCCTCCTGTGGCCTTACTTTCCTGACCCAAAGATGGGAACTCCCAATAGAAAGCCGATGCACCAGGCTGAGCTGCTCCTCCATAACCCTTGGCCTCTGAGCCATCGAGCAAATCCAGTACCTGGGCCTCCGATTAGGGGGAATTACGGTGAGAGCCCCTGGCTGCTGCTCCATCACAGGGCACAGAGGGGTCTCAGGGCCTGCGTGGGCTAGAGCCCTGGCCCCTCACAGCTGAGCAGGGCAGCCACTGGTGAGCACTATCTCCTGAGCCACACTCCCATCATGAAGGCCTCAGCCTCATGACCTCATTGAACTCTAATTGCCTCCAAAAGGCCCCACCTCCTAATACCATCCCATTGTGGGTTAGGGCTTCAACAAATGAATTTGGGGGACACAAGCCTGCAGTCCCTAACACCAATCTCTCCCTGGCACCCAGGGCTCCAGCTGCATAAACGTCCTTCAATTCCTTGGACCCACCATGGACCCACCATGAACCCACCACAGACCCACCATGAACCCACCACGGACTCATCACGAACCCACCACGGACCCACCATGGACCCAACATGGGCCCACCATGAACCCACCACGGGCCCACCACGGGCCCACCACTGGCCCACCACAGACCCACCATGAATCCACCATGGGTCCACCATGGACCCACCATGGACCCACCATGGACCCACCACCATGAACCCACCATGGACCATGGACTCACCAAGGACCCACCCACCACGGACCCACACGGA
>NW_005871142.1:3401146-3444570 GCF_000147115.1 Myotis lucifugus | reverse complement strand
CATGGACCCACCACAGACCCACCACGGACCCACCACGGTACCACCATGGACCCACCATGAAACCACCACGAACCCACCACGAACCCACCATGGACCCACCACGGACCCACCAAGGACCCACCATGCCTGGGCACTTTGGCATCTGCCGTTCCCATTGCCACAAACACTTTGCCCTGCCTCTTATCCTGGCTCCCTGGAGACATAGCATCCTTTTGTGGCCTCCAGGATTAGGTTAGGTGCCCCTCGAGTGTTCACACCACCCCCTGCGCCATCACACTTGGGTACTGCTCACTCGGCTGTCCTCACCACACAGCACGTACCAAAGAGGAGGCTTACGTCCGGCTGGCTCACTGTTGCACCCCCAATGCCAGGCACAGGGCCGTACGCACGCACACACACTGTATCTCCACTCCATCGCTCTCGTACATGGCATGTGTATATCCTCTTTATCATTCTCATCTAATGGCTATAAATAGCCTCTCCCCTCCTCCCGCCCCACAGCTCCTTGTCATTGCTGTTTTCCAAGACTGATGTCAATATCTGTCCATGTTTGTTCTTCTCTTATTTCCTCGCTTCAGCAGACATTTGGGGTCAGGTTGCCGTCTCCGGAGGAAGGCAGCGTTTAGAGGGAGAGTGTTTGCCAAAAGGCCTGGCTCTAGCGCTCAAATATGGAGCCAAGGCCCTGGAGAAGGCTGGTCCCCATGGACGACAGCAGCTCACGCTCTGACTTAGTCTCCTGACAGGTCCCCTCAGAGCAGACCCAATGGCAGCCTCCTCGGCACCCCCACTCCCCTCGCACCTGCCTTCCTTCCCACCCACAGCCCTGCCCAGGTGTTCTCCCCCCCTATCTAATGGGGAGGGTGCGACACAGCTCTGGCCACTGGCCTCCCAGGAAGACTTCCCTGACCACTGCCCCACACACACACACACACACACACACACACACACACATGTGCACACTCCTCCTGCCATCCAGGCAACAATGATTTCGCTTCTCCCTGCAATCTCTCAGCCGCTCTCGAAATAAAAGGATACACACAAAGCACCTGGAATAAATGACCCACTCCGGGTAACGGAGAACACACCTAGGAGCGAGCTGTCTGAACTTGGCAGTGGCTGGCCGACAATGTGCAGACGACGCCACGTGCCCTGTGTTTATGCTTCACGCTCCAGAGCCAGCACGGCCTCAACTGCTCAATCGTTTTTTATCCAAGTGAATGAATAACCTGGACTGGGAGTAGGAGAACTAGTCTAACCAGGCTCTGCTATTAACTCCCTGAATGACCTTGGACAAATCCCTTGAGTGCTTCAGGCTTCAGTTGCCCCATCTGTAAAATGGGGATAACCTTTCCCCACGCCCTCTCAGGATTAGTGAGAACCAACAACTAAGGGCTTGCAAAGGTTCCAGGGCCAGAGAAATCAAGTCTCCCAGTGAGAGCCTTTGCGCCTTCCCAGCCCCTGAGAGGCGGCAATGTGGATGCCACCAGCTGGACTTACTTCCCCATCTGACTCCAGGGAAATGGTTTCCCCAGAGCCTTAAAGAGAGAAGGAACGGAAATTACTTTTCCCCTCAGGACTCTGAGCTAGGCATGTGGCCAACATATTTTTATTTAATATCAGAGTCAAAAATCCTAAGACCTCCACATCCTTCACACCAGTGTCAAAACTGGAGCAATCTTAACACACAAATCACTTTCACTTCCATTGTCTCTGGACATGACCCTGCATAGGGCAGGAGGGGTCTGCGTGCCCAGGAGCAAGAATCACGGGCCTCCGGCCTTGCTGGGGCCCTGGCAGGTACCCAGGGTCCCTAAAGTCCCACATGCGGCCCCAGCTCCCAGCCACGGAGTGACCGACCACAGCCTGTGCACGTGGGCGTGGGCCCTGAGGGACAGGGACGTCACGGTGCCTGGACGTGGGGCTGATTAAAGAGGGTTACGTGAATTGGCGAATTAAGTCGTCCAAAATTGGATAAAGCGATTGTGAAATCTGTTTTGAGTCAACCTATACATGTCTCATTGCAGGAAAATGTTTCGGTAAGAGTTCATGGAGGGAGAAAAAAAAAAACCCGGCAACTCATTGTTGGCTGACCTTCCTGGGCTCCTAATATTCAGTCCCCCAAAAGGCATCTTAGCCATGTAATTTCCAATATGGGAACAATTTGAGTTGCAATTAGGCAAATCTCAGAAGGTTCTGCCACTGATTTGTTCGTTCTCTCAATATTATTCTATAGGACACACTCAAACACTGTGCCAGGTTCACGCAGAGGGCAGCTGGGAGCGGCGCAGGGGGGCTGCGGGCCAGCGAAACGCAGCACTGCTCGGTCATGGCACCGTTAAGCCTCTGGAGCTGGGCACCTGCCGCCCCCAAGGGCATCTACTAACGGCCCCATGGAGGCAGGAGCCATTGGCCACTCAGAGCTCTGCACTGTGGTGACAGCAAGTCCCAGGCTCCGGGCAGTGAGTGGGGACGTGGGCAGAGTAGCTCCCAGCGGCAACGCAGCCGGGGACTCCAGATGAAGGGCAAGCTGACAGACTCCTGGCAGGAACGTTAGGTTGTGTTACAGGCCGCAGCTTTCACTGAGCACCTCCTCTGCCAGGCCCCCTGCCCGGCCCCAAGGACAAAAAAGACAGAGCCTCGACCTCAAGGAGCCTGGTAAGCAGACATTCCGGCAAGCCCAGCTGTGACCCAAGACAAGTAGCTGCAACAAAGGTCTCATTTTCAAAGGTGCACGAGAGCACAGAAAGGACGCGACTACTTCTGCCCGCCGTGTGAAGGCTTCCCAGAGAAGGGCGCACTTCAGTGGCCCCCCAGCGTGGAAGGTGCTAGAACACTAGCGATACCATGGACCACCACAGATCGCTGGGCTCTACCTCTGGGCTTCCTGTCTCACTGAGAAAAATAAGCCCTAGTCAGTGATGGCGAACCTTTTGAGCTCGGCGTGTCAGCATTTTGAAAAACCCTAACTTAACTCTGGTGCCATGTCACATATAGAAATTTTTTGATATCTGCAACCATAGTAAAACAAAGATTTATATTTTTGATATTTATTTTATATATTTAAATGCCATTTAACAAAGAAAAATCAACCAAAAAAATGAGTTCGCGTGTCACCTCTGACACGCATGTCATAGGTTCGCCATCACTGCGCCTAGTTCCTTAATCCTACCAGACCTGAGGCCCTGAACCTAACTGTCCCCTATACCTGGGCTCCTGAGCATTAAAGAGAAAAAACCAACATGATATAGAAAAATGTTAGTTACATGCAAACAAGTGGTTAGAATAAGATGGAACTTGGAGACATTGTAGAAAATAGGTCTACCTTTCATCTACCTTTCATCTAGCACCAATATTCCACCTTTGTGTGGAAATTACCGAAAAATCGGTACAGCGGTCTGGTAGGGTTAAACCAATTATCCACTTTTCATTTTACGTAACAGCCAGACCCTATTCTTAACTGTTCTGCCTGGCACTCAGCAGGTCTCAGTAAGCACCCCCGGATTCTCTGAGGCGGAGATGATCCCCACGGATGAAATGCCTCCGCTTCCGGCTGCATGGTGCTGCTCACACCCCAGAACATGCCCAGAAGAACCCCTCCTCCTCTTCGTCCTGGTCCTGCACACACTCACGCCTCCTCTGGAAGCAGAGAGATAACCGTCCCTGCTCTGGGTCCTACCCTTATCCCCAGGCTTTACTCATCAGGGTAGCACGTCTGCCAGGATTACTTCTCCGTGATGTCCTGGGAAGGACAGAGAGGGGGTTCTCGCTTACCTATGATTCCCTGGGCAAGACCCTTCACACCGCTCAGCCTCAGTCTCCTCATCTGTTAAATGGGCTGAAACTGCTCTACCTGCTATCGATGGGAAGCGGTGCTCCTCTGAGAGGTAAGGGTTTGTTTCTGCTCTGGTTAGTAGTGTTTTGTTTCTGGCTGAATGACCAGCCTGCTGCCTCTTACGGATACTCCCACCTCACAAACTCTTTCTGCCAAGATAGTTGTGGCTTTGTTTGGGGCCACAGCTCCCCTGAGGCAGACAGCAGGTCGTCTGCAGTCCTCTAAGCCACAGCCAGCACACAGCCCAACCCGACACCAGACCTGTGTCTCCCTGAGCTGAGCATGGGCCTCAGGGCTGGCAGGGAGTCAGGAGAGAAGCCCAGTGCACCAGCAGATTCTGAGAAATACCACTGGGCTGATAAGATCTGATTCTCTCATTGACCCATTGCCCTAAGCTGCGTGTCCAGACTGAATCTGCACCAGCGCCTGGAGTCGGGCTCAGTCCCTGCCCCAAGGAGCCCCTGTGCAGTGAGCAGGACAGTAGGTCAGTGAATGAGTGCAAGGAGGAGCAAAAAAACCTGAAGTCAGGACCAGGGAGGGGCCCGCGGGCGGGAGGCAGGGAGGGCAGCATGAGGATTTCCCCAGCAAAGGCCGTTCCTTAGGGGCCAGATGGAGCAGCAATCTCCCATGGAGCCTCTCTTCCTGATGACCCTCTCCTCCTTCCTGTCCCCTATCTTTCTCCCATAGATGGCTGGTAGAGGGCTGGGGCGTAGTTTTTCATTATTGCTTGTGCTGTTAAACAGAGTTATCAGTAATGGTTGTCTTCTCCTCAAAACTTCCAAAGAATTTCTTCTGTACCTACCTAATGGCTCTGATGCCCAATAAACATTAAATCGTAGTATCAGCCATTTCCCTAATCAGAAACCAAGCTCCTGCCCCCAGTCATCTAGAAAGCAAATCAGAAAGATCTGGGTCCTCCAGACCATAGGGATAAAAGGCCTTCGCACTCTTCTCTCCACCTAGTTATACTCCCACTTCATTCTGGGTCTTAATAAAAAGCATTGGTTGATCTCTCCCCCTAACCCGTTGTATGCATGCATATAAGCATAACCAATGGACACAGACACCAGGGGGGCGAGGGCATGAGCCTGGGGGGAGGTTATGGGGGGATGAGGACACATATGTAATACCTTAATCAATAAAGAAAGGGAAAAGACAAAAAAGAAAAGAAAATGAAGTTAAATAAATAAATAAAACCAGACACACCTGGTTCAAAAAAAATATTAAAATTTTTAAAAAAATAAAAAGCATTGGCAACGTGGCGAACGTTCCTCTGGGCCTGTAAACATTTTTACTCCAAACACATCAGCTGAAAAATGTTGGAGAAAGAGCAAGAAAAGAGCAAGAAGGCCAGATCTGCTTCGAGCCAACAGCCCGGGGGTGGGAGCGAAGACCCCACTCGGAGCGAGCTGCCCAGCGCCTGGGTGGGCACGTGCAATTCACAGGCAAACCAAGCTAGTAAAATGAGAGGGGAGGAGGGGGAGTTTGGGTTCTTTTTTTAAAGGACCCCCAATGTTAAACATAAAGTCTCATGAAACATTTCACGGCTGGAATCAAAACGTGGAAGGCCTGCTACCATGGCCCAGAGCAGTTCACACCTCTCACACTAAGAACTTGGAGGCCTTCCCTTCCTCCTCTCAGCTGCCTGGGGTTGCGGGAAGAGCAATGAAATTAGAAATATAATGGCTTGAGATCAGAAGGAAGTTTACACAAGCCACACACGAAAGGCAGAATCCTGATTACACACCTCTGTCCTCCCTGATGAAGGGCCAAACCCAAGAGGTTGTGGAAAGCAGGAAGGAACCATGAGCAGCAGATTCACGAACCTGGATTGCTGTGTCCCAGCAATCTTTTGCCGATGTTAGAATGCCTAGCTTTTCTGATGATATTGGTATCGAAGAATCATGAGGCTATGTTTGGGTTTTGCACATGCCCACTTCACAGGAGGAACCCTCGATAAATTGGAAGGCTTCTCGAAAGCTAAAACATTATCAGCTTTGACACTAAACCTACACTCAGGAGACACAGGACTCATGAATATGCTAATGGCTTTTCCCTGCTGTGGCCTTGCTTAGGGCATTGAGGTTGCATCCCTGGCTTGTACACCGTTGGTGCTAAATCTCACCAGTTGGTAGTCTTCGGCAGATTCCCTGCTTCCCAGGAACCCAGCAGCATGAACCACAGATGTTACCGGAGTGTCTCTGAATAAGACAAGTCTCCTGCAGAGTTCTGACGATTTTGTAGTTGGATAAATGTTCTCCTTAAAATGGAACAGTAGCCCTCGCTGGTTTGGCTCAGGGGATAGAGCATTGACCTGCGACTGAAGGGTCCCAGGTTTGATTCCGGTCAAGGGCACATGCCTGGGTTGCGGGCTTGATCCCCATTAGGGGACGTGGAGGAGGCAGCCAATCAATGATTCTCCCTCATCATTGTTGTTTCTATCTCTCTTTCCATCTCCCTTCCTCTCTGAAATCAATAAAGATATGTGTTTTTTTTAAAAAAATGGAACAGTAACCTGATAGCTGAAAGGTTATGAGTACAATAGAGCTTTAAATATTTTCTAAATTAAAACACAACAGAATGCTACACCAGCCGACAGACAATTCTGGACCCCGGGGCATCTGAATGGGTGTTGATGCCGCTGGAAGGTAAGCTTCGTGAGGACAGGGGCGGAGTTTGGTTCACTGCTCTATCTGTGATACCAAGAAAGAGTGATGGGGCATGGTGGGTGCCAGGATGAATTGGATGATTAATTCAATAATTAAATTTAATTAACGAAAGAGGATCATCTTAGGGGGCCCTCCAACACATGACACTCACTATGCAGACAGCCAGAAGCAATAAGATGTATCTATTCCCAGTTAGGTCACCCTGCTGAAGGCAGCAACTGTGGGCAGTCAAGTTCCCCCATTGGTCATTCCCTCACCAGCACTTATCTACTGAGAACGTGCTGTGTTCCCAGCCTTGGGTCAGGGCGTGGCCGGGACACCACGGCAGAAGTGGCATCTTGGACCCGTCCAGGTACAGTTGTCCACGGAGCCCTGATTGGATTTCCAGCCAAACTGGAGGCTGGGGGCTGGCAGAGGAGCGTGGGGCCCGGCCATCCTGTGAGACCTGAACATCCCACCAGGGCACAGTGCAGGCACCCGGGGCCCTTTGGCTCCTGCCCTTCCTCATATCTATGTGCTTCACCCCAGGGATGTGCAAAAAGCTGGGGGCAGGGTCACAGTGCTGGTCCGGACCAGAACGTGTATGTAACAAAGCAAAGCTCCTGAGGAAACTAGCAAGGAGCAGGTTTCAAAGGGCCTTCGATACAGGAAGCACTTTAAAACCGCAAGCGATGTTAGACAAAGTGGTTAAGAAGATAAGGCTTGGGATCAAATCGGCCCGGGTTGGAATCCAAGTTTTTCGGATTAGCAGTCACGGTAAATTGGAGGAGTTAAGCCGGTTGAACTTCCGCGTCTCTGTCTGCAAAAGAGAGGCAACGCTCTGCGCGCATCGGAGTCATCACAGGAATTCCCGGAGACAGAGCTGAGCACCGCACCGCCCGGAGAGCCCTCCGTGAACCGCAGCTGCTGTGTGAATGGTGGCTCAGGATCCAGAAACGAAAAGCGCACCATCCAATCTGACTTCTGCCCACGAGGATGCTTTGCCTGAGTCACAGGCCTGTCTGCCATGACCAACCTGTCTCCCCATGCCACCTGCTCTGCAAAGGCTCCCCCCTCTCCAGGAACCCAAAATGCCATCTTTCTAGAAACGTCTCTAACAGGCCGCCACGCAATGCTGCCTCGCACCATAGAAAGCGGTGTTTGTTTCAAATCGTCCCAAAGGGACCGGAAGCTCTCTGAGGGCAGAGATGGCCCTGACACCATCACAGCCCCCACCATGCCTCATAGAGAGCCAGCCTGGGCACATGTCCCTTCATGGAATCCAGGTCCACAGGAGAGCACAGGCCTTTCAGCCTGTCGGGGGCAAAAGTGCTCCCCATGCCTGCACTCCGTTCCCATGAACACCAGGGCTCCCTGCCTGCCCCCTCATGGAATGGAGTGGTCACTATAGGCCAAGCTCTGCCTGGGCGGGAGAGGAGGCATGGCCGTGGGCCCCGGGCAGCAATGTCAAGATCCCGGCCGGCAGCAGCGTGTTGGCCTTGGTTGTGCCCCTGCCTCTAGAAACCAAGACATGGAAGGCACCCCTGACACCCAGAGCGGGTGGGCCTGGCTGAGCCTCCCAGCCATGGAGCCGGCCAGCAGCACCCACACAGCGCATGGAGCATCCCACTGCATCCTCCTCACCCAGGACCCCACTAGAGCCCCTTTCTCTGCCCTCTCTACCACCTGCTCCATGTGGGGCGATGTTACTACTAAGACATAGTCCAGCCACCTCGCCTCCCTGGCTGCAAGCCCCTACCCCCTGCCTTGTGCCTGGAACTGACCAGAACAGTGTGAGGAGTGAGGATGGGAGTCTTCATCTGTGGTCCAAAGGACTCATGCTGTCTCCACGCACCTGGGGCTGCCTGCCTCCTGGCCTATGACATCTGGAGACCCTTCCATGCATCTGTTCGCCTGGGCATGGATCCATCTGGCCCACACCTACCAGGAAGGGAATCTCCAGGATGAAAAGGCTGGAGAAGAGATGATGGATTCGATTGGAGCTGAGCGACCAGGACTCTAACTTGGCTCTGTGCTGCCTCGCCATGAGCGGTCTTACACTGGTCCCGTCTCTCTCCCCCATGTGGTTTCATGGATCTCTATCCTCAGTCACATGGAGCCTCGGGCCCCATTACAAACCAGAAAGGTGTCCTGTTTGAAAGCCAGATGGGGGTGGGGCTAAAGACCACCCCACCAGCCCCTCCTTCCACTGAAGTCCTTGAGGAGGAGGATTGGCCAGATTCCTGGGTGCCCCTGCTCTGCCCACTGGGTGCTGTGATCGTCCATGGCCCAGCGGCTGTCAGAAGCTCAGCTCCTCAAGAGCATTTTCCCAGAAGAGCAGGGGCTGGTGACCTGACCGCTCCTGACCCACATAGCCAACCCCCTGGCATGAATGAAGTCGCTCCTGTCGATGTAAGAAACATTCAAACCTGTGGAGAACTTTTGTGAGTTCATTTGAGCCAAACTGACGACAATTGACGGGAAGCAGAATTTCAATGGATTGAGAAAATGATCCAGAGAATGGCAATTTGCACCTTATTTTATATATTACAATTAAAAGAGGAGACATATGTGGTTACATGAAATCCATTGATGATAGACTAGGGAGGCAGGAGGGAGCAAAGCAGAGAAACGTCTGGGATTGGATAAAAAGTAAAATGATGGACATGCTTCTTTTACTTAGGGCGATGCAGGATAGTTAACAGTCAACAATCTATATATATAAAAGGCTAATATGCAAAGTGTCCCCTCAGGAGTTTAACCAGGAGACCAAGCATTCAATAGCTCGCTGTGACATGCGCTGACCACAAGGGGGTGGCGCATAATGAAAGAAGGCCCCGGCCAGCAGCCGACAGCTGGGGAAGGAAGGCCCTGGCCAGTAGCCAGAAGGCCCCGATCAGCCCTGATCGCCGGCCAGGCCTAGGGACCCTGCCCGTGCACGAATTTCATGCACAGTGCCTCTAGTAACTCAATAACAATGAGGGGATTTGTGGCCTCCACTTTGGTGCGGTACCTGTGCTTTGAGGGTATGGAAGGAGGAAATTACTTTGACATTGCAAAGTTATGTTATCGTAGATGCAAAAAGACAATAGACAGGCTCAGTTAAGGTAAAGACTGACCTTTGTCAGGGAAGATGCCAGCCTAGGACAGGATTACCCACCATAAACTGCTTTTAGTTAAAATTTTAATTTCAGGTCACCCTATGTGGTTACTTTAGGTCTCTGAGTTTGCAAGGCCACCATGCATGCCTTCCCTGAGCTTGTCAGGTGTAGTATGTGGTCCCCTTTCATCCACACGCTCACTCAGAAAATGAAAAAATGTGCACAAGGACGGATGGCTCCTGCCCTTCACAAGGTTGCCACCTCTAAGCTCAGCACCCATGCCCTGAGCTGCTGTCCCCGCCTGACCAGACCCTGAGGTGGGCAGTGGCCCCTTCGGCAGCAGAGAGACCCACCTCACAGCTCAGCCAGCTGTTCCAGCACCTCTGGCAGGCCAGTGCTTATGTCCAGGGCCCACCCACAGAGATGGGAAGCCAAGATGCAGAGGCCTGCCAGGCCCCTTGAGCTCCCAGGCTCATAAGGGGAGCAGACAGGGTGGCAAGTGCTGTGAGAGGGAACAGCGGGTGCTGGGGACAAGGCAGCTCTGTCACAGAGGAGAGGACAGGAGCCCTAAGGTGCAAGGGGGCACTCAGCCGGAATCCACCCCTGGGGCTCAGCTCCTCCCGGAGCCACCGAGCCCTCTGCCCTCGACAGGCACTCGGAGGCCCCTCCAGCACCTATCTGCACGCTGTCCAGGGGCTGCCAGCCAGAGAGGCCAATGCCCCAGTGAACCAGCAGAACCTGCACCCGAGCTTAAAAGGACTGACTAATCCAAACACCCCCAAAATGAAAGAAACCAAGACAACAGAGAACAATAGTGAAAGGAGTCTGGCATGTGGGTCCTGGCTCTAACCATACTCGCTGTGTGACCTCAGCCAAGTCACTCAACCTCTCTGATCCTTTCTTTCCTTCTATAATAGCAGTAAGAGCCTACATTTATTTTTCTAAATGTGTAGATCCCCAAGTGTTTTTACATAAATGATCTTAATTGAATACTTTCAAACCCCTTGAAGATAGGAACTGCCTCCCCCTTTTTGCAGAGGAGGAATAAGGGGTCAGAGAGGTCAACCTTTATTCCAGTCAGGGGCGGAGTCTGGGCTGAAACCAGAACTCCTAACTAGTCCCTGCACTCCCACTCCACCTCCTCCTCACCTCCCCAGGCACCCTTCTTGTCAAGGCTGCCCAGAGCCTCCTCACTCAAGGAGGCTTCCTCCTCTCATGACTTCCATGTCTGGTTTCTTGCAGCCTGGCTTTCTGCCGCCTGGACCCCCTCTGGGGGGGTCAGCTCCAGAAACATTCACTGCTCACCCTCAGAGCCCCCCAAATAGAGCATTCTCTTCTACCGGCTCTGCAGACCAAACGCCACCAACAACAGCAGGTCCGGGGAAAAACGCAGGGGGAGAACTTCTGGGGTGGCTGCAGGAGTGTGGGCAGGTGGGGCAGGGAGGGTGAGGGGTCATCCAGAAGCAGATAAACTTTACAGGAAAAAGAGGGAGGGGAGCCACCATGCCAGCAACACAATACCCACAGCAGAATAGACCCCAGCGTCCCCAAGAGGGCAACGGGACAGGGCCGCTGCGGGTTCCACGAGGGGAAGACCACACCTGGCTCCAGGGCCAGGCCAGCTGCCCGCCCAGCCTCGTGGGCAGCACTGACTCATGGGGGCCTGAGGGGCCAGCCTGGCCCGGCTCTCAGCACGTCTGACTCACCGTCTCCTGCCTGAGCCACCGTACGACATTCCTTCTCCCAGAAACAACATCCATCTTTTTTTCAACTGGCAAAGGAGCTTTTTCATGTTCTTGGGGCTGTAAACTGAGCATCGAATTTTCCGCAGCTTTTCCTTGTAAGTATGCCTGTGGGAAAGTGAAAAACAAGTCCATTTTAGGGCCTGAACCTTTTCCTCGTCCTTGAGCTGCCTTAGTTTCTCTCAAGGTCGTTCACCCGGCGGGGGAATCAAAGCAAAAATGTTTCAGCGACACCATGGGTCAAAGTAGGCACAGGACAGATGGGCTCAATGAATACTTACTCTACAGCAGCTCCCATTCCCCACCTTGCGTTGGTTGTGTGCCTGTTTCTCTCCTGTCTGTACAATAAGCTTGCAAAGTAGGAATTGTTATCCCCATTTTACAGTCATGGAAACTGAGGCGCAGAGAAGTTAAGTAACTTGCCCAAAGGTAAGTATTGGAGCCAGGATTCAGGCTCAGGTCCCAGAGTTTATATCCCTGGACTGAACCACACGGCTTCTCTACTTTCACCCATATGTCCAGGTAGAGAGCAGCCCATCCTCCAGCAACTCACACACACACCCACATTAAATGCAGTCGACGGGCATCCTCCATGACCTTGGCCAACCTGTCTGCTCCATCATTCCTGCCCCTCCCAGCTCCTGGGCCAAAGCCCCCGGTTGCACCTACTGGGGAAAGGCAGAAGATGGAGACACCGGCCATCTGGTCTGGCATCGTGTCCTCCTGGGGAATTACTGACCTCGACCAACCTATGCAAGACTCCATCCCTACATGAACCCACCTGGGATTGAAAGCAAACCCTTGTAGATAAACACCCCTCCAGGGACACAGATGGTCCTTGGGAGCACCCCTGCTCCTTTGCAGATGGGCTTACCAATGTGCAGGTAGCCAGGTGGGCACTGCCCAGGTGCAGTGAGCCTGTGCTAGATATTCTGGTTGGCCCTCCAGCCCCACCCTCCACCCTTCTCTCTGCCCCCGGGCTGCAGAAATGGGCTCCCTTGCCCTCTGGCTTCCGGTTGGGTTTGGCCAGTGGAAGGTGCTAGCTCTAACGTAGAGGGCAGGAGGGTACTTGTTCGTCCCTTCTCCCATCACCCTGCTGCCAAGCCGTGGCCTCTTCCATCAGTGTCCCCAGCTCCTCTCAGGCTGCCTTCTCCCCTGGCTCTGTCTGCACCTGTAGCTCCAGATCCAGCTCCCCCTCCCAGCCCTTGCACCCCATCATTGCTGCATCATCCTTTCTGTGGCCCTTGTCCTTCTCATACTTTGTAAACAGTCCCTCCATTAAACTCTGCTTGGTTACTCCCGTCTGTTTCCTGCTGGGACCCCAATGCACTTGAGAGTGGTTTAGGGCAGAGGTGCTGACTTGCATAGGAAGGAGGCAGGGTAAGTGAGGACGACCTCTTGGGCTTCTCTCATCATCAGAGTCTGAACATTTTACATGCCGCTCTTAGTGCATTTGCTGTTCCTTTAAATTATTGAATACAGTCTAGAAATACCCACATTCCAGTTATCAACAGCCTCAATCCCCTGGCAGTAAATCCCCCAAGGGCTAAAGAGAGAAACCTTGGCCTTTGAGCCTTTGCAGGATCCCCAGGTACACGCTCTCACACTCGTCCATGTGCAGGTAAGACTGTGACCCAACACCACATACTGCCTAGCATAGTTTTGGATTTAAGTGTAACATTTTTATTGAAATCCATTCTCTTCTCTGTCTCCAACAGAACTGACTTGCTTTTTAGTCTGGACAGGTTTCTTCTTGATGGGAGAGATAAAGATGACTATGACCCACTTCCTATTCTCAAGAAGCTCACAGATCAGAGAGTCCGGTGTGTTAGGAGCTGTAAGAACAGAAAGGGTGACTCTCACATTGGCTGGAGGTAGTAGGGAAAGTTTCACATGAGAGATGTAACCCAGAATGTTACCTGAAGGGTGGGAAGGAGCTCAGCAGGTGAATACGATGAATGAGGCCATGGGAACAGCACGTGTCAAGGTATGGAAGAAAAGTCTATTGCATTCTTGTGCCGTAACCATGGCATGTGACTAGAGCTTGCAACATGTATGGGGAACTGGTGGTCATCAGCCTGGAGAGTGAGGTAAAGGCCTTGTAACTGTGCTCATCATTCAGAAAGGAGTACAAGAGCACCCGTACACCAAATTATAAATGACTAGGGGCCCAGTGCACCAATTCGTGCACCTTGAAAGGAACTGTGGGCCGTGAGGCTGCAGTGGGCACAGGGGTGGGTCTCGGCCCATCCTCCACACCCCTGCCCGGGCCCTCCCTCCATGGCCCCCAGTCCCCTGTCTGCCAGCAGCCCCGCTCCTGCCACTGCCACTCCCATGCACTGACGGCGCTGGCCCCGCTCTCACCTGCTGACAGCACGGAGCGATTGGGGCCTGAACCAGCAGTGGTTGCAAGCAGGGCCAGCGCTGTCAGCATGTGCAAGCACCGGCTGCTGCCCCGATCACCCCTCAGGAGCAGGGGGAGGTGAAGAAGCCCTCAGGGGTGATCAGGGCCAGCAGCCACCACTCGCACCCACTGACGGTGCCGAGCGAGCGATCAGGGTGGCTCCGGCAGAAAGTGCGAGCAGGGCAACGGTGCAGGAGAGCAAAGAATTTTCAGTAACCACCAGAGGCTCTCCCCAATGACAGCAACCAGCACCCGCCTTGGTCTGGCACCCCCACTCACCGGCTCCACCATCCCACCACGGCCATCGCCCGCCATGTTCCGTGCTCTGCTGCCTGCTGCCAATGCCCGCCATGTTCTGCGCGCGCCCCCTGGTGGTTAGCACACATCATAGCGACCAATTGTTCAGTTGTTCAGTTGTTCCACCATTTGGTCTATTTGTATATGAGCCTTTAATTATAGAGGATCATATCAGCAAAGACCCATGTGCAAGGCTCTGCTCAAAGACCAAATGGCCTACCCAGCCAGTGTTGCTCAGTGGTTGAGCATCGACCTATGCACAAAGAGGTTACCGGTTCAATTCCAAGTGAGGGCACATGCCTGGGTTACAGGCTTGATCCCTGGTGGGGGTCGTGCAGGAGGCAGCTGATCAATGTTTCTCTCTCATCAGTGTTTCTATCTCTCTCTCCCTCTCCCTTTCTCTCTCTCTAAAATCAATAAAAACATTTTTTAAGAAAAGACCAGATGGCCTTCTTAACCAGAGGACCATATGGTCAACTCATTTCTGGGTTCAAATGTATGCTCCAGAAAAATGAGAACTGAAAAGCAAGAAAACACAGGTCACAATTTCTGAAGTTGTTGAAGTCATAGATATTGTTGGGTGTACATAGTCTATGAACTAGTGTGTATCTGTGCCAGCTGGTCGGAAATAGCTCCCCCAAATGAAGATATGGATAGGTGGATGGATGGGTGATGGATGGAAGGAAGGAAGAATGTATGGGTAGATGGGTGAATAGGTAGATGATTCATAGACAGAAAGAGGAAAAGAAACAAGGATGATACAGAATGAATAAATTCATACATAATCACAGAGCGATCGATTAAAAACAAATAGGTATTCCCCACGCATTCGTCATTCCCCACCATCAAACTTCTTTCTAACTTCGTGACTGAGATCTGCCCATTGTCACAAAAACAAAAATAATTTGGGAATGATCAACTGAATTGGAAGCCAAGTTCAAAACTCCCAGATCCTCAAGAACACACAGTGCTGACCCAACACCCTCTCACAGAAAACCCGGGAGGGAACCAGTGTGCCCGTTCCTGCCTCTTGTTGGCACCACTTCCCTGGACAATGTGGGGATCACATGTGGGGATCCTGCAAGGGACAGTGCCCCGGGGAACATCTCAGACTATAAATTCTGAGCAACATGACAACCAATGGAAGGAAACTCTTGCAACTCCGTGAGCCACACATGGCTCCAAGGAAAGTCTGGTTCAGCTTTCAGACCTGGCAATCCCTTCCTTGATGTCAGGAGGACTGTGACCGTTAAAAGACTAGCTTTTCCTTCCCTATTTTCCCAAAGAAATGGCCCCTGAGCTGGGAAGGCTGTATTTTCCCCACCTGTGGTTTTATGTTCACGCCAAGTCAATAAACTGAAATGCAGCTTTGGTTCAGATGATTGTGAAGGAGGAAAAGAGCAATTTTGCCTTCAAAGGGACAGACCCTGAAGCCAGGGAATAAGAGTTATGTTTCCGGCTGCACGAGGGGAAGGCTAGGCTGCAGGCTTCCAGGGGCCAAGCTCCCGCCCGTCCAGGGATGATGGGGGATGGCCCAGACGCTGGCCATGGTGGACACCGGTCACATAAGGAAAACAACAGGTCATTTGTAGGCAGAGCAGAGGCTGGACGGTACCTGCTGGGACCATCAACTGAACCAGGATGCAGCTGTCTGCGGGAGCCTCCAAGAGCAGAGAAAAAGGAGCAAAACCCTGAAGAAGGAAGGGTCTGTCACACAGAAAATGGTAAGGACAGCCATGTGAAGAAGAGGGCAGGTGGCCCTCAAAATCAGGAGGCCTCCACTCAAGTCCCGGCTTGACCTCCAAGTCCCCATGTGGCTCACAGAAGTCATCCTGCCTGCCTGGGCCTCCTTGTTCTCATCCATAAAATGGACATAGTCACCTCTGTCCTGCTTAGCTCACAGGCTCCCAAGAGAAAAAGAATAGGAACCTCCCTCGTGGTTTCAGCAAAAATCATCTTAAAAGCATGTTCTGGAACAGGCAAACCATCCCCAAGGGGATCTTGTCGTAACTGATATTCCCTGCAATTGCGCGGGCATCCAAGACAGATGCCTCTCTTCCTGCATAAGTCCAGCTGCATCAGCTCTACCAGGTGCCCCCATTCTAGCTCGAACCTGGGCCTTCGGGCTGTCAGCTGTCCCAATGTCCCAGGCCCTGAGGACCGTATGCGGCTTCGCCACACCCCGACGCAGCCACAATCGAGACATGACAATGTTTAAGACCCACCCAGTCGGATGAATCACGCCTGGATCTTCCTCCGCCCAATGCTACACAGAAAGACATTAATGGCTTTTCGTTCCCATGGGGACCCACGTTCCCCTCCACCTGGGGAAAGTCTGCAAGATGCCAAAAGGGTTATTTTTCTAGGATTAACACACTGACAGGGAGTCGGCCATATATATTGTTGAACATGACGAGCCAAATACTTTTGTGTAATTTTTACAATAATATGAGGGAAGCTGAAAAAGAAAAGAAAAGAAAAAAGCCGCAGGTGTCAGGCTGGTTTTTGGAAGCACCAGCCAGCCTCCAACAACAACAGCCATTCCCATGAACCAACAACACTACCTGTAAGACAGTTGCTTGATACATGAAATGGAGCATCTGACCAGGAGCTTCCTGAGAGGAAGGGGCTTCGAGAGGACACCCGTGTGAGCTCCCAGCAGCAGCCCCTGGGATGTGCCCTCCCCGGGGCTCTTGCAAAGCCAGAAAGCTCAGGGGAGATGCTGCCCCAAACCCACACTGAGGCAGAGCAATTAAGCATCAGCAGGGGACGTGCAGGGTGCAAGCTGGACGGGGTGTCTGGTTCGGGCCCCACGTGTCCGACACTGTCAGACATCCCATACACTGGGCTTCTCTGTCCACACCTGGAAACCTTGGAGTGAGGCTGGTGGGGCGAACATGAAACCAAAATCTAAAAGACAGGAGGATGAGCCCAGCCCGTGTGGCTCAGAGGTTGAGCATTGACCTATGAACCAGGAGGTCATGGTTCGATTTCTGGTCAGGGCACATGCCCAGGTTGCGGGCTCGTTCCCCAGTGTGGGGCATGCAGGAGGCAGCTAATCAATGATTCTCTCTCATCATTGATGTTTCTCTCTCTCTCTCTCTCTCTCTCTCTCTCTCTCTCTCTCTCTTCCTCTCTGAAATCAATAAAAATATATTTTAATAAAATAAAATAAAATAAATGAGGATGAGAAAGGAAGTTCAGTGGGAAGAGAAGCCACGGATGAAACCAGATGTGGTCTGACTTCACGTCCATGCACAGTCAGGGAAGTCCCCCCACTCTTGTCCCACCCTGGGCCTGGCAGAGAGGGGTTCATCTTCTAGGGCCTCCACTGTCACTCGGCCACAGGGACCAGAGACGGGAGACTGGAGGTGAGGTCATCGCTCGGAGGAGGAAGCAAAGCACCCCAGGCTCAGAATCCAGAGTAGAGGCCTGACCCCACTCTTCCACGCACTGCCTTTGTCATCTTGGATCAGCCTGTCCCTGCTCTGGGCCAAGGTGTCCTCAATTCATGGGGATGTTGCAGAGATGAAGTGGGAGTGAGAATTCCCAGAAGGCAGTGGAGGTCTGGAAGCTTGTGCCTGGAAGCCAGGCCCCTCCATCTTCAATCCCACACTAAGGAGGGTCATGTGGGCAGTGGGAAAAGAGGCCTGGCTGGACCCAGCCAGAGGGGGACTCCACTCAGCAGGTCCAGGCCGCTTCCATGTCAGCTCAGAGCATAGTATCTGCCACTGGGCCACGAAAGCAGCTCCCAGCCTATAAGACCAGCAGTTCTCAAGCACATAATAAGCCAAGAAGGAGCAGCTGTGCCCTCCCAGACCCCCAAGAACGAGGTGATCGCTGGGACCCTGCCCTGGGAGCTGGAGCCTCAGCTGACAGCTGCCTGGGGAGAGAGATGGACGGTACTTGCTCAGAGCTGCCAGCAGGTGCTAGAGTCCAACATCCACTTAGTGGAAGGAAGGACCTCCTATGGGTCAAAGTCACCAGCCACGGGAGGATGCCTTCCCCAGACCCTCCCTGGGCATAGTCCACTCAACTTCATCCTCATGCTTACACCCTTCACTCTCCATGGGGCAAAAAGGGGTCGAAAAAAGAAGGATCTTGAAGGGAAAGGGGCTGGGGAGGGAGGCGTTGACCCAGAGCGTGCCCTGCACTCGAGCAGTGCTCTGGCCAATGGAGGAGTTGAGGCAGAGCTGCCCAAGACTGGCTCAAGCTGAGAGCCATGCAGACCTGGTGCCTTGAGGGGCCAGTGAGCAGCTCTCTGGCTGCTGAGGTCATAGGAGTGAGGAGAAGAAAGGGCCATTCCAGCAGGCGCCCAGCAGGAAGCCAGTCAGGACACCCAGGGCTGGCCCCGGCCACCCTCTCCCACCGTGAGATGTCACAGAGAGAAGATGGGTGCAGGGACAGGAGGCAAGATCCATCCTGGATCTCCCTCATCCTCTGTCCTCCCCACCCCATAGCGCCCCCTCTGGCTGCCCCCTGCTCCTCCACTCTGCCCTTTCTTGTCCACCTCCACCTGAGACCCTGTCTGCTTTGTCCTTCCTCCAGGGTCCCAGCGAGGTCTGTGCCTGGCCACTGAGTCGCTGGGACACCTCTGGGGGCTGGGACACAGGAACGAATGGGACCCCACCGGCCCCGGGAACTCCTGGTCTGTGGGTCCATGGGAGCCAGGGAGGGGAGGGAGCCAACGGAAGGCAGTTTCCCCCAAGAGCCAGGGCTCTGAGCAAACCATGAGACAAACAGCAAATATTTTACCACTGGAATAAAACTGAAAATGTCCCTGGAACCCACTGTATCCAGAATTTCCAGGGGAGTTTGGTGCGAGTGAGTCACCAAGGACACAATGGCTGGTCCCGAGTGCCAGCCCAGCTGAGCTCGGTGGATATGTAAACAGAGCCCGGGGAAAGATGGTCCAAGCCCCTGGGGCTGCGCCTGCCCAGAGCCAAAAGGGTTGCCTCCGTCCTTTCCAAACCCACCAACTGCGGGCAGCTCCATGCTCCGCTCAGAGGCTGGACGAGGACAGAAAACCCAAAAAACAGAGCCGGCAATAAATCTCGGCCTGCTCGGACAGCGCTCTGGCGTGCCTGGGGTTCCTCCTCTCTCTGAAGGAAAAAAAAAAAAAAAAAGAAAAAAGATGCCTAACGAATAACAATCCCCAAAACAGGAGCGTGCGTAGGGAAGTCGGTGCTCACAGACAAAATGGATGCTTGAGCCCCCCTCCCCCAGGAAAGAAACATTGGCCACAGGCCACAGGCAGAAGTTGTCCTGTTCCGTTCCCCTCACGCACCGGCACTGGGAACGAAACGCCAGACCCCCCGTGGAAAAGGTGGCTTGACTTCTAAGAACAATTTCCCCTTCACAGGCCAAGAAATTGTTCCAGAAAACCAGGATGATTATAACCGTCAGTTACCACTAAATGTCAGCCATGTGTCGTCATTTAAGCCTGACAAGAAACCTTCCAGAAAGAATTCCCATTTAACAGATGAGGAAACCGAGGCTCTGAGACACTGAGTGCCTAGAGCCAGGGAGCCTCGATAGTGGGAGTGGGTGGCAGATTAACACCAAAATCCCAGTCAAAGGGCCACATTCCTGCCTCTCATCCTTCCTTCCTGGCCTCAATAAATACCTGAGCTCTCAAAGTGAAAGAGCTCTAACATTGAGGAAGCACAGAATAGCACAGCCTGGTGCAAGCCCTGGAGGGCGGGTTAATTTAGCCCCGTGGCCATTGTAAAAATAATCATCATAATGATAACATTGTAATAATAAGATGCTCTTATTATTATGAAGTCTTCCTTGGTGCAGCAAAAATGTAGACTTCTGGATACCCCCTTTGAGAGAGAATCCAAAACTTGATACTGAACTTCTAATTCATCCTGAGGGGAAGGAAGGACCCTCCCTTTCGTTCTGACTTTCCAGGTGAGCTGTGCTGGGTGTAGCCTGAGTAGTCAGGACCCTGACGGCACGGGGCTGCCTGGTTTATGACCTAAGAGTCTCCCCTTTTAAGCCTCTAAGAGACAGCCGGTTGGAGTGCATTTCCTGACGGAACTCCAGCTATCCAGGGCCACGAAAGTGCAAAGCAGTGGCCAGACCTTTCCTTCCTATGATGGCGAGAGAAAAATCGCTGTGCCCTCTCCTCCCTCAGGTTCCTCAGGTTCACTGGCCCCTCCTTTTCTGGGAAGCTTTCTCAACCTGCTTCACCTACAGGAGCCCCATCAATGCTCAAAGCCCGGCTTGCCCCAGTCATAGGCCACTGGTGACAGTGACTGGTTTACTCCTTCTCGGTGCAGAACCTTGGCCCCACTTGGCACAGAACTGGACACACAGGGGACTGAACAAGCAAACACCTGCTAAAGGGAGGCATAGGGTGCCCCAGAGAAGCGCAGTGTCCGTGGTATGCCCTGAGCCTGTGGGCCAAGCAGTTGCTAGACGTGGCCCTTCCAGAGATGGAGGGGTAACGGCCAAGCCCCCTGACTTCTGCGTGTCTCTCCGTCCTCGCTGAACTGGCCCTGGCATTACTATGGGAGTCGTCCACTTCATGGATTCCAACGGCCAACTAAGAGCAGAGCTGGAAAGACTCTCAGAGGACATCCGGTCAACCTCACACTGCACGTGGGGGAACAGAGGCCCCCGGTGGCGAGGGCCTCGCTGTTTACACCAGGTACTAGCAGAAAACTTACTCTTGTATCACCTGCCCCCAGGGCTCTATCCTGCATGCCTGCTCAGTGCCAATGTGGCAGCAGGAACATCCATGGCTGCTTTAGTCACTGGGCATCTGTAGCTCCGGGCAACACCCAGCCCCTGCCAGCCTGTGGATCGGGCTGTGGTGAGCTGCATGGGGCTTGGCCCAGCGCTGACTGTCGCAACCCAGCCAGCCCCAGAGGAGAGCAGACTGCCCTCCGCAGCCAATGTCTGTCCCCTCTGGGGCACAGTCCCTCCCGTGCTACCAAAGAGTTAGCTCAATCCATTCAGTAAGCCCCTCAGCACCATCAGCTCCTAGTTCTCTTAGCTCAGAGAGAGACACCATGAAAAAGGAATTTCTCTGAGACTTGGGGAAATATCAGAACTTCAGATTTAGAAACCCTGAGAATGTGGAAGGTAGAAAACCTTCCTGCAGCTGATGATTCCTTCCTCGGCCTGCACCTTCCCCCAACCCCCAGCCTGGCGGCACACAGCTCCTCAATACACAACTCCCCTCAGAGGGTCTCCTCACTGTTCGGTTCCCTGCTCATACCTTCATAAATTCAGCACATTCACTGAGCCCCCTAGGAAGGCAACCTCCTAGGCCTCAAGCAGAACCTAATGGGGTAAAGGAGACAAACCAACCTGGTCACAGGCGGGGAGGCAGGAACATGTGGGCACACGTAGGGAAGAGCATGACATGCCCAGTGTACTCAGGGCATAGAGGAGCAGCAGGAGTCGGAATGAAAACAGTAGCATGAGGTGGCTCACCAAGAGTGCCTAATACCGGGCTGAGAGTCACCCACCCCACCCCTTGCAAGACATAGGTTTGGGTAGAACTTAAACATTCTCAGAGAATGTAGAGGCTACCCCAGGGCGTCCTCTGGAGTCCTGGTGAGGTTGTAGTTGCTTTCTGGGCCTACATGGCAAACTGCCTCAGCTTCCAGACCCCAGCTCTAGGGTCGCCTGCTCTCTGAAGCTTCTCTTTCCTACTTCCCAGCCCTTTCCTTGACCCCCTGGACCTGCGTAGAGTGTATTATAGCACCTGTGACACTCCCTTGTGCTTGATGGTTGGTTGGTATTTCTATCTGTCCCCACACCGTAAGTCTTTCAAGTGAAAAGACCATGTCTTATTTATCTCTATCTCTAGGGCCCAGCAAAATGACTGGTATGGCATGCTGACTCAAAGGATGCATGTATGGATGAATGGATGAATGGGTGGATGGGTAGACAGGTGGATGGATGGATGGATGGATGGATGGATGGATGGATGGATGGATAATAGACCCTATTTTTAACAGTCAGAATCCATGTAAAAGACCCCCATTTCACAATAGTCATAGACTTCATGAACTCACCCTAAAATTACCACTTGCCAAAACTCTAAAATGGATCAAAGTATTTGACCCAATTGTCTCCATTTCCCCAGGGCCCCTTCCTCTGTCTGTCTATCCATCCCATTGGTGCCCAAAACTATTGGCAGGCTCCTCTGTAGAGCCGAGCTAGGGCATTGGGCCCAACCTCCCAAAGACATCATGGGAGAGGAAGAGCCATGGCTGGGTCCTGGCACCAGAACATCCTTCAGTAATTACATGGTTCCAGACAGACATAAATAGACAGATTAGCCTCTCTGCATTTTTCTCATAAAAATAACAACAGTTCCTAAGCACACTGGCATGAGTGTGGACATTAAGCATTGCAACCTGCTGTTCTTGGCAGTCGAGGGCTGGCCTTCCTTGCTGTTTCTCCCACCACCTCCTCCTCCTCGGGGCTCTTGGAGGGCTCCTCACTGCTGGCCCTCTCTACCCCTAGCGTCCCAGAGCAGGTTGGCAGCCAAGCCCTGAGACTGGCTAAGGACTTTTATGAGCATCGTGTCCATGGTTTGCTGTTCTCTTGGCTAGGTCTTTATCTACTTTGAGTCATTATGTAACTAGAAATCCTAGTTTCACACAGGGTGAAACGACTATATGCCCCATTCTGTACTAGAGGAAATAGAGAGAATGTTTGCTCTATCTCTTCCCCTAACCCAGAAGAAGAGCAGTCATGGGCTACTCTAAGGGACTGACTTCACAGATCCAACGTGAGTTGTCTACAAACGTTCCACCTACCATTTAGGTGTAATACTCCTAGGTGGGAAGGTGGTTTCCAAGTGATATGATTACCATTTATTTTTAAAAACCATCCTAGGTCTGGAAACTGAATGAGAGACTATGGCTTCTCATTTGTGATGTCCCAATTCAAGGCTTTGTTCACTAGATCTAAAATATCATTCAATTACAAAGATCAAGTAAAGCTTTCATTGGCTACCCGTTGACTCACCCCTCCAGATATCCTGATAAATTAGACAACTATGGGATTCTGACTACTACTCTAGTCCTGCTGTCAGATTCAGTAACCACAATAACCTTATTTCTGGAGGTTAAATGCTGACCTTTGGCATTTGCCACTCTGGAGTCTCATCACCCCCAGTGAAATCAAGAAAATCTTTGCACTGGCAATCTCTGCCCCCATGAACCCCTGCAGTGATCAATCATCACAAAGCTGTTCAAGGGTACTGATACTTTCATCACCAATGTATTTCTCAACGACTTTGTAAAAATACTGACGTCTGGGTGACCCCTCCTATAAGGAGATGTGTGTGTGGGTTGCCCATGATAAACCCATTCCAACATTCCAATCTCTTTAAGCCTTTGGGTTTCTTGGTATGTAATACATGAGGGAAGATCTCACATCTCAGTTTCATTTAGTGCAGGCCACCGTTGAGTCCAGAATTAAGTCCAAAAAAAAAAAAAGGCAAACTGATGGAATCACTCCAAACAAGCTAACATATTAAATCAAGAACCTCTGGTAACCACATGCATCTTCATCAGTGTGGCCCAATCCATCATTGCATAGCTTGTTCTCTAATCTATTACCTTTTAATTCTCTTGGGGTGTATGCTTTCTCCTCCTGGGACGTATTTCATTCTCTTCCCTCTTAGGCCTGCTAAGATCTGCCTCAGTTATGGATCTGGAGGCAATGAATGGAGCATGGGGTGGTGAAAATGTGCCATAAGGAGATTCAGCACTACATGGCCTTCAATCAATGGATAGAAGCCTCCTCAGACAGTGGTGGTGAAGGCTGCTTCCAATGGCCATGCAGGCACAGAGAGATTTAGGGAGTGGGTCAAATCTGAGTCAGCTGGATCTACCCAAATGTCCCCATACCAATGCTCAGATCACACTCTTCAACAATGTCCTTACTTTCCCATAAGAAAGCGGGTGCAGCCGTGAATTAGATTGTGCTATTATCTGCAACCTCACGACCAAACGTCATGATACATTAAGCTAGAAGGCAGTTAAAAAGCAATTCGTTGAGGGCAGTTACAGAAGCACTTGGATTCAACCATGACTTGAGCTGATAAGGAAAAACTGTGAGATCATTCACGTCTTTCTTTACAGTGCAACCAGAAACAGCCAGCCAGCCCACCCCAAGCAATGCTCACACTCGCATTTCCGCCGTACCATTCTGCGGCGGCAGCCATTTAAATTGCCAAATCCTTGTCTAGGTATATCAAGCAGGAAGCTGCTTCAGACGAAAATGTAGATGTTTGCAAAACTGTTACAAGGACTAAAAGGAATAAGATCAGGAAAGACCACCGTCAGCTCTCAGGTATGCCACTAGGAGTCAGGAAGTCGTAGGATTCACGGGAAACCACAAAAGATGAGCTGGGCAGGAAAGTGCCCAAAAGTCTTCCCTCTGTCTAGGTCTGATGGAGAGAAAGATGAGTCAACTTTCCATTCTCTTTATGAGTTTTCTACCGAAAAATTAGCAATACAGTTAGGAATCTGCGCAAAGATACTAAGCTTTCAGTATATATAGTAGTATATACTCAAAACTATTGTCTTGCCCTAACCGGTTTGGCTCAGTGGATAGAGCATCAGCCTGCGGACTCAAGGGTCCCAGGTTCGATTCCCGTCAAGGGCATGTACCTTGGTTGCGGGCACATACCCAGTGGGGAGTGTGCAGGAGGCAGCTGATCGATGTTTCTCTCTCATCGATGTTTCTAACACTCTATCCCTCTCCCTTCCTCACTGTAAAAAATCAATAAAATATATATTTTTTAAAAAAACTATTGTCTTATAAACTTTAGAAAAGCAAAAACAAAAATGAATGGATGTCATTATTTCCAGCTACTTTGGGTCTTGGAATTAGGAAGGGCTCAACTTTCTTAAATCTCAAAGTTCTTTGTCACCTGCTCGTTGGACTTTGGTTTTTATTTTTAATTTTTTCCCTTTGGACCCATGAGTGGCTTGTCCACGGTTCTGGGATTTCCAGCCGCTTCTCCAGCCTTCCTTCTACCAAGGCCATCACTTTCCTAGAGAAAAGCTTTTCTTTCTGACAATCACGTTCTGAAAACCCTGCAAAATAAACATGTCTGACTCCCAAACCACATTCTTGCTGTCAGAAATGGCCCCTGAAGGGAGGCATTCACCAAGGGGCTCCCGTCAAGTCACTGACCGGCTTCCCCAGACACGGTAACTCATGCCAGCAGGTCCCACTGTGACCTGAGTCTCCTCATGTCCTGATTCTCAGACAGGACCCTGGGATTTCCAATGACTGGGCAAGATATAGAAATAAACACCCACAGAGTAGAATGTGTGAAATGTGGAAAGACCTGGGAGTCCCCAGAAAGGATGGCGGCTCTCCTAAGTGATGACCGAGTCCTGCCCCAAGAGAGACAAGATTGGCACTGCTAGTCACACCTTGGTTGCTGTTTAAGGTGCCAGGCTGATTGGCACCTTAAACAGCTGGGATTTCCTCTTTTGTTAACCCCAGCCAATGAAAAAGCATGAAGCCTTTTTAGAAGCCTTTTCACACTTGGTCAATCCAAGATCAACTGTGCCGTTGCGGGGAGGGGGCGGGGGGGGGGAGGCAGGGTGAAAAAGCATGAAGCCTTTTTAGAAGCCTTTTCACACTTGGTCAATCCAAGATCAACTGTGCTGTTGGCGGGGGGCGGGGGGGCACTCACAGTAGGGGGAGGCCAGGTTTCCCCAGCAAAGCAAAGTCCAGACCTCTTTGGCTGAGAGCCCTTGAAACCTCCAGGCTCAATGGTTATTTAACAGGTGTTGGGTGTGGGGTCAAGCAATCAAAGGCCAGGGAGGAGAGGAGGGAGCTGGTTAAGGAATGGCCTGAGAGAGAAGGGACATCTCCCCCACCATCCAGATCTCTGGACTCTGATGATGGAAGGCGCAAACATGGCCCCTCACTGGTATAGGGGAAGGAGCACAGATCTGGAACCAGAGCTGCCTCCTCTCAGCTGGGTGACTCCAAGCAAGGTCTTTGAATGTTGTGGTCCATGTCATGGTGGAGGTGATTAAATGGTGCTTAGGTTCCTGCCTCTAGAGTCAAGGCTGTAATTCTCATGAGTAATGGATGCAAGAGTCTCTGGCTGGTGAGGTGCTCCCTCTCACTCCCCACCCCACATACCCCAAAAGCACACACTGAGCCCAGGGCCAGGCACATGAATCTCTCCATCAGTTGACCTTGGATTGGCCAAGTGAGAAAAGACTTCTAAAAAGGCTTCGTGCTCTTTCATCGGCTGGTGGGTTAACAGCAGAGGGATTCCCAGGACCCTGAGCTCTAAATCGCCTCTGAAATGAGGCAGCTGCTTTCCTCAACTATGTTCTGCTGATGGGTTTTCTCTGGACCAGAGAACAGGGCCTACACCTTCTTCTGCTCCACCCTCCTAGTCAAGGACAGGCCCAGACACTAACTGGGTGCTTGGTGAAGCCCAGGATGGACGGGCAGACACAGACAGATGGACGAAAAGGGGGCCTCGCTCTGCAGATCCTACCTTGGCCTGTCCTGGATTTTTCTTTCCTATTCTTCATCTCCAAGCTTTCACTTTGCAGAGAAATGTATGGGTAAGCTCAGAGCCCCACAGACTTCCCCGGAGACATTCAGCTCACTCCTTCACCATTAATCTCCAGGAGGTTGGCTCCCCAAGTGGCTCCATTTCCAGTTTTATCAGCAACAAAAATAGACTCTTACAAACATTCCAGTCCTTGGGTCCTCCGTTCACAGGCTTTGTCCAGCCCTGGCTGAGGTTCCTCTCTCTGAGCTCACTCAGAGCACCATGGCTGCTTGGGCACAGCCAGCTGGTTGACACTGTGGCTCGATTCAACACGGCATGTTCCTCCTTCAGGCCTTTCCAGTGGCCCTTGGACATGAAACTATTCAGAGACACTGATGCCGTCTAGCCCGGCACCTTAAACAGCAACCAAGGTGTAGACCACCGATGCCCATCATGTCCCTCTTGGGGCATGACTCGGTTATCACTTAGGAGAGCTGCCATCCTTTCTGGGGACTCCCAGGTATTTCCACATTTCATACATTCTACTCCGTGGGTGATTATTTCTATATCTTGCCCTGTCATTGGAGTAGAAGCTTCCATAGGGTAGGAATGAGGTCTGATTCCACTCCAGGACCTTGCCAGAAAATATAACCAACATTCCTTCCATATGATTCTTATTAAAAGATCCCTCAAGCCAACAGAAATATTTCTGAAAGGGCTGACCAAAAAATATGCACTCATGCTATGGGTTCTATAAACTCGTGGTGAGTTGGGCCAGGTGATCAAGAGCTGTTTATCCAGGCTGTTTTGCTTGGCCATCACCTTTCACATCACCTCCCATTTGTCCTGAACTGAACGTCACCGTCGTGTCCTCTGCTTGCACTGAGAACTGAGATAAGAGCCATGTGGGACACTCCGACTTATTTATGGAAGATACATTGTCCAATAGTTGACACAGTATCCCATTCTTCTCTAAGGTTTTTCCTAAGTATCTTATAGGTACTATCATATCTATAACATCATATAGATAGTATCTTAAAGCTTATTGCTATCTTATATGTACTGTTACTGGTCAGACTCCTCTATTTACTTTGGCCACTAAGATACTCCTGCCATCATCATTCAAGGACACAACCTGAGAAGCTCCTACTTGACACATGCTCCCATGATGCATCAGGAGAAAGAGGATAAATCATGTATTGGGTCTGAAATAGCAATGTGCCATCCAATTTGGGAGATATATGAGAGTGAGGACAGGAGCTAAGCGTAATAAACATTATACAATCTTTTTAAATACTTATGTATTGACTAACATTAATTGACTAAAATGAATTTTATTAATAGACCATAAAATTGTTCTTACCAAAAACTAATTTCAAAAATAAAATTCTTTCTAAAACTATATTATATATACATGCATCAAATCAAAAAAATCTTCTGTATCATGATAATCTAGACATTAAAAATAATGTAAACAACATAATTTATTCCTGGTGCATATTCACTTATTTTTAAATATTATTTTTATTGATTTCAGAGAGGAAGAGAGAGGGAGAAAGAGAGAAACATCAATGATGAGAGAGAATCATCGATAGGCTGCCTTCTGCACAACCCCTACTGGGGATCAAGCCTGAAACCCAGGCATATGTCCTGTCTGAAAATCCAACCATGGCCTCCTGGTTCATAGGTTGGTGCTCAACCATTGAGCCACACCAGCTGGGCCATATTTGCATATTTTAATTCATTTCTTAGACATATCACTCTTTAATATTGTATCACTGAATTTTTTTTGAAGAATGTAAAATTTTTAATATCACCTAATTATTTTAGATTTTTAAATAAAATTGCCTGAAGTTTTCTTCAGAGTGCTAAGTTGTGATTAATAAATTTCAAATTGTTGACTTTTTCAATTGACCCTTCTTTGTATACCACAATTCTCTAACTAAGAAAACATTCTGCCTCCTGCGGCCCAGATATCTGGGAAGCTTGGAGAAATTTGGCTAAGGGGAGGATATTGTCAATTTCAATTACTTTTTGTATTGAAATGAGTAAATATGTCACTTCAAATATCTTCACAAATGCTTTCCTTTTGCTCAGAGTAGTTTTTTTGACAAAACATGTCAAATAAGTTGTCTCTATTCATGATTCTCTTGAATGGTTTACAAGTCTTAGATGCTACAAAATCATAAGCCTACTCAATTTTGTTCCATTGCAGGGCAGAATATACATTCACTTTGTTACCATAAGGGCGCCATCACCAGACTCCTCCCATACACCAAGATATCCCAGACACTCTTACAGAATTTGAATGTTAAATGTTGCACACCATTTGAGCTCTTACTATTTTCTTATGTCAACTCCTCCCTTGCTTTCAGCAAAAACTCTTCCTTGCTTTGGTAGAGATAAAGCATGCAGCCTTTGTTCTCAAACATGGCAATTCACTAAAGGCTTCAAAAACAATGCCAGAGGGTGAGCCATTCATTTAATTTTGATTAAATATTTCCAGCTGGTTTTGAACAAAATGAACCAACACTTAGAGGAATTGTTTACCCAAAAATCTCAGCAACATTGAAGGACGCTTAAGTTGATTCACAAGACAGTTCTTTAAAAGTTCAAAGATTCCTAAAATCTGAATAATAATAAGCAGCGAAAGGAGAAAGTACATACCACCATGCTGAATTCGTACCTTGTACTCAAAAATCAGTTTTGCCACAAGAAATTTTGGAGTTAAGTTTTTCTGAGTAAATATATATACAATCATTTAATTTTGGGAACTATGGCTTCTAATTCAACTGATAGAGCAACATGGTTATTAATTATGTGTGCACCCAACCAACTCCAAGTACATTCCTGGTCTATAAACACTGTGTTCCACCACTGTGTGTGTGTTTTTATTATCACTGCAAAAAATAAAAACCTTCAATGTTCAACTTCTGAACAACTTACGTTTGTATGCATTTCAAGCTGTTTTATCTTTGACAGAATTAACTTCCAAAAGCTTTACTTTGACTCCATAAGTTGGGTGAAAAATTGAACCAGTGTTAAAATTAACTTCATGGGTATTCTACTTGCAGCATCTTGGGACACTGATAAAATGCTGGCTTCATACAACTGTTCGAGAAGTTATTCTTCTGTTCATGGAGCCAACACATCCACATCTATCAATTCACTTTTCATCCAAGCCCAGGAAAATGAGAGAACTAACTTAGTAGAACAGCCATTTGGTCTAAATGAGTAATAAAATTATCATGTAAACACACCTTTTGTAGCTATTAATCCTAATTATCTTTGGGCACAGACTTAACTACAGACTTTTGAGATGCTGATGCCGCTTCAACAGACACATGTGTGCTTTCTGGTTCCCATGTAGTCAGTGGTGTTTCCACAGCCACGGTCTCAACAAACACCTTTTGCAACTTACACATTAATCATAACTTTCTTGAGAGAAAAAAAAACTCAGTACTTAATTTTGTCTGAGGCATGCATTTGGGGTTTTTAGCTAACTGTTACAGAGAAAGTATGTCACAACAAAAAGTTATTTCAAGCATAACCATGCGTTAAAGTAAACAGTTAATAATTGACACCAAAAATACATGGGTGAAAAAAACCATTCTTGAAAGAGTACCCAGATCTATTCTTGTTCACTGTTCAGAATTTCTCAGCCTCTACTGCCTACACGTTACACATCTCTCACACATCATTTCCCTCATTTTCCAGCCCCACTGATTTGTGACCTACCAGACTTGGTCTATCTCACAGGCAGAGGCATTTGCCATAGCATCACTGGCTGGTGTACCAAATGAATCTCCCCATTACCGCCCAAGACCAGGAGTTCCATCGCGCTTTGTTATATCACGAAGCAAAAGTATCCTGCTTGCTGCCCTAAAAAGATAGGTGTGACTTATGTTTGTCTGGAAAGGAAGCTGAGTAAATAGAAGTATACTAAAGCCAGGAGTCTACATTGCCCTGGCAGGTGTGCTCAGTGGTTAGAATGTCAGCTCGCAGTATTCCAGGATGGTTTTGTGAGCCAATGGATGTGCCCACATTGGGCAAGATCCCTCTAGAAGAGTGGGTATATCACTGAGGCAAGTTGGTGTGGGGTTATTTTTTTCCCACTCAAAAACATACCATCAATATTTTCTTTCCAATTGATTTGAAGATGCTATCATTTTTTATGACTACATAGTTTCCCTTTAGAGCAGTGGTTCTCAACCTTCCTAATGCCATGACCCTTTAATACAGTTCCTCATGTGGTGGTGACCCCCAAACATAAAATTATTTTCGTTGCTACTTCATCACTGTAATTTTGCTACTGTTATGAATCGTAATGTAAATATCTGATATGCAGGATGTATTTTCATTGTTACAAATTGAACATAATTAAAACATAGTGATGAATCACAAAAACAATATGTAATTATATATGTGTTTTCCGATGGTCTTAGGTGACCCCTGTGAAAGGGTCGTTCGACCCCCAAAGGGGTCGCGACCCACAGGTTGAGAACTGCTGCTTTAGAGTATAAGCCATACTCCGTTAACTGGCCCCTTCATAATGGACATTTAGGGGTTTTCCATTAATCAGGAATTAACGAATGTTCTAGCGCATTCGCATACAGCTTTCCCCACTTGGACAGTTTCCTTCCTACAGTAAATTTTTCAAATCAGGATCAATGGGTTAAAGGATATGAACATTTTATGGTTTGATACTTGTCATCAAACTGCCTTACAAAGAGGTTGTACTAATTTATACCCTTTTGAACTAAGCATTTCTCAAGATCTTGACTAATACTGTTATTTTTTTAATATTTTTACTTATTTTTAGAGAGAGAGGAAGTGAAAGAGAGAAACATCAATGGAGGGCAGGACATCAATCAGCTGGCTCCTGCACGCCCCCTACTGGGGATCAACCTGCAACCCAGGCTTGTGCCCTGACCAGGAATCAAACCAACAACCTCTTGGTGCACAGGATGACGCCCAACCAGCTGGGCCACACCAGCCAGAGCAATACTGTTATTTTTTTAGCCAATCTGTTTACCTTCACCAATAGGCAGAACATAATATCTAAATTTTTAATTGATAGTTTTCACCATTAACAAGCTTGAACATCTTTTTTAGTGTTCTGACCACTTTATTTCTTCCTTTTGAAAATTGCCTATTCTGTTTATTTGTCCATTTGTCCAGGTGAGTTGCTTTTCTTTCTCCTTTGGCTTTGTAAGGGCTTTGTGTATATTGGGCTTATTGATCCTACCAGAAGTGCCGCAAATATCTCTCCCAGGGTGTCCTCTGGCTTTAAATCTTAACCTGATTTTCACAAGGCAGATGCTTCTTAGTTTTAAGTGAAGCTTACATAGCAGGAAACCATAGAGGATTTTTCTGATTAAACAGTTAAATATTTTAGAACTATATGCTCCTAAACAGCCCACAGATAATGCCACCTTTCCTCCAGGAGCAATGATGTAGGTGCTGGAGAGAATAAACATGAATTAAATGTCTTCTGAAGACACTGTGCCTCTTGCCTCTATACCAGTAGTTCCCAACCTTTTTTTGGCCATGCCCCATCTAAGCATCTCTAAATTCCTGATGCCCCCACTGTGACATATAATTCTTATTATTCAAAAAGTGAACTCCTATTCACGTGGAAGAAGCCTAAAAGGCCATTAACTTGGTCTAAACAAGCTTCCAAAGAACATGGCATCCGTGAAAGAGAAAAATAAAAGAACGAAAGGACAGTTGAAGTACTGAGGAAGAAATTACTAAGAAATTGTTTTTAAAATAATAATAATATGAATTAATATGAAAATAGCAAATAAAGTTTCAAAACATATAATAGAGAACTGAAATGCATAAATGTCACAATATATATTTACATACTGTATATGAAGCTCATGGAACCATAAGAAATGAAAAAAATGCGCTGTTAATAACTCATTCTCAAATTGCCCCCTTAAAAAATCTAATTGCCCCCCCTGTGGGGCATGTGCCCCACATTGGGAACCACTGCTCTATACTCTTCCCCTTCCCAGCTTCTTCCCCTTGACTCCCAGCCCTCACTGAGGCCTGATCGAAACCATCTGCATGATCATCCCTTTCCAAGGCTTCTGCTTTTTAAAGGTGATATATATATATTTGAAAGTTTAGTCTTCTCATTGGACCTGAGCACTCTGCCTTCGTGCATTTGTTTGAATAATCTTGAAGAACCACCAAGCCTCAGCATAGGTTTGGCTTGTGTTGGACGGCAAACCCATTGAAGTACCTCTCTGGCTGACAGTGAGCCTGCTCTGTCCCATCCCAAAAGGAGAGAAAAGACAGGACGATGGAGTGGCAGACAGATCGGCAAGGGGAGAGCCCATGGCAGGACTCTGCCAGCTCAAGGTCTTGCCCCGGCTCATCATGACTGCGGTTGAAATGGAGACTGTCATCTGTGAACAGGCCTGGCCTTCTACTGACAAAACCCAATCATTGCCAAACCTCAAGGTCTCCAAGTGCACTGTGGCAAGAGTCTGCTCAAGGCAATGACTTCACCAGTGGAGGGTAGAGCCAAGAACCAAACTACTTTGTTTTCTGCTGTTTATTTTAAAATCACGATTATGTTCTCTCTTCTTTCATGGACATCAAACACGTAGGAACATTGTGCAGGGACTTCAGGGGGAACTGGTCATTGGCAAGAGCACAGAGGAGATTTCAGGCAGGTGCTCGGAGCAGTATATCCATGGCAGATGTTCAAAGGGCTGACCACACTTGGCTAGAGTTGCTGTCCAACAAGTGTGTCTAGTTCCAAGGCTGTGGTCATCTGGGAAAAGTCACAGGGCACATGGTTCCCCAGCCCTCTGAATAGTACTTCCCTGTTTCATCCTCTGGAGGAAACTGCTTATCTTCAAGATCAAGAGGTGGGGTTGAGCCCTAGCTGGTTTGGCTCAGTGCATAGAGCATTGGCCTGCAGACTGAAGGGTCCCAGGTTTGATTCCAGTCAAGGGCACATGCCCGGATTGCAGGCTTGATCCCCAGTCAGGGGCAAGCAGGAGGCAGCTGATGAATGGTTCTCTCTCTCTCTCTCATCATTGATGTTTCTTTCTCTCTCCCTTTCCCTTCCTCTCTGAAATTAATAAAAATATTTTTGTAATACATTTTTTAAAAAAGAGGTGGGGTTGGCATCTTCCTTGATCTCAGGCTCTTGCAGAAAGATACTTCTCCACTCTGTGCAATTCCTGGCTCTTTGGAGGATCATACCTTCAAGCAATCTGCCCATTACCACTCCCCATCACTGCTCATTTATCAAAATCTCCAGTGTCAGGTGAACAATCATCTCCACCAACCAAAGACATCTCCCTAGGTGTCATCAACATCTACAAGATGACACAGCCAACACACGGAGGCTTAGGGGAGACTCCACATAGAAGAAATGAATGGTGCGCAGGCAAAGACAGCAGAGTCTACAAGACAGAAGAATCAATCTCCCTGTGTGATGGCAGGGATGGCTCTTCAGGAGGCATGGTAGAATGAAGGCTGGACCCTTGGCATGCATTCATAGAAATGCATTCTTCAATGGCTGTGAACCCCCAGAGTCAAGGATAGACAAAAACGTTTGTACTGGATCCTGGCTTTCTCCCAAATCACAGGTAATGACTTTTCCAGCTCTCATTAGTTTTCTCCCACTTCGTGAACCATTTTGAGGCATTTAGAGGAGCTGTTGAAATGGCTTTAGGAAGGACCTATTCTTCTTTTCATATAAGATTCCTGGTGAATTCATTTACACCATTGGTGCAAGCCTCTGCCGAATTCAATATTCCCTCTTCTAATTTGTCCAAAACTAAGAACACTCATTTTCTTATCCCACTTCAGTTTCTCTACATGTCTATCACCAGCAGTAGCTTCTGGCATTCTTTGGCAGTCATTATTTTTCACATAGAAACCAAGTTTTTAAACATCTCACAAGAGGTGTCTTACACCTTACACGTGGTGTCCATGATGATAAATAGAGGACATGAGAAGTGTCCTAAGATGTTCCAGGCAACCTGTTGGGCACTAATGTTCTACAGTAGAGACATCTGTGCATTTTGCCACCTGGCATCTTTTCATCCTTCTACTGATAATTGTATCCTCTCATCTACTCTTAGATCCTGGGTTTTGGTGGGCTGCATTTCATAATCAGCCTGTATTCTAAGTTTTAAGCTTAAGCCAATCAGAAAACCACATCCCTGGCCACAGTGATTGATTTGAGGAAAGATACAAGGCCCCCTATGAACCGGAGAGAGGCAATGAGATCTTGACTAGAGATTCTAGGAAGAGACTGCTGCCATTTCTTGCTGAACTTGCATCTAAGGGAATATGCAGTTGGGCGCTAAGGAAGGCATTTAGTATCCTGAGGGAAGGATCCCGCTTCCAAATGGAGGCAGCCCAAAGGAAGCAGAGTTGAGAGAGATCGGGAGAAAGAGATGAGAAAGGTCCCAGATCCTGGTGATATTGTTTGAGTGAGGTCCTGCCTGAAGATAAGCCTGAAACCAGCCCAACCTCTGCTCTTTTCAGAGAAGTAGGTTGATAAGTTCTCTTTTAGCTAAAGTTAGTTTGGGTGATAATTTCTGTCCCTGAAAAGCAAAACAGCTCAAATGAATACAACCCTATCATAGCTTAATCTCACCTCAGACTTCCCCAGTCCACGGCAGATACCTGGTCACATCAACAACAACAGTATGGTGGCTCTTACCTTCCACCTGCACCAAACCTACAGGGACTCAGCACCCCCACCCCAAGGCTCCCTCAGTTATCTCTTGGTTTCCTCAGTGGGTCCCTCAGATGTGTTCAGGAAGAGTTCTGGTCATGCTCTTTATAACATACTCTTATAAATAACTGTGGCCAGAAGGTTGGGATAAATCAATTGACCTCATTATGATCATTAGCAAAGGTGGAAGAAGAGTGAGTATAGTTGGTAGCCTCCCCTAAGGCCACTCAACTAACATGGAGAAGAGGCCATCTGTGAAGAAGGGAGAACCCTTATCTGAAGAACTAGGAAGGAGGGCTGGGCAGACAAAACAATGGGGCCCACCATGGATAAGGAGAGCCATCATCACCAACTAATGAGAAAACCGAGGCCTAGGGGAGGGGGAACGTGCGCCCACCGTCACTGGGGGAGGAAGTTGCGAAGCTGAAAATCAAGCCCTGGGGGCCAGGGTGCTTCCCCTGCTCACCCACTGCCTTTGCTGGCGACCTGGGCACACTTCAGAAAGAGCCAGGAATATTCACAAGCTCACATACCTGCTCTTTCCAGTCATTCGTCAAGTTTAAGTGCATTCTTTTTAAAATATATATATATATATTTTTATTGATTTCAGAGAGGAAGGGAGAGGGAGAGAGAGATAGAAACATCAGTGATGAGAGAGAATCATTGATTGGCTGCCTCCTGCCCTCAACCTGGGGCATGTGCCCTGACTAGGAATCAACCCAGTGACCTCTTGGTTCCTGGGTCGATGCTCAACCGCTGAGCCGCACCAGCTGGGCTAAGTGCATTCTTGAACAATGGAGCAAAGACGTGATCTCTTTAGCAACCCAACATCCCCCCAACATGAGCGCCTGGCTCCCAGGCTCCCCAGGCTGGAAACTACCATAGGCCTGGGTCTCGACCCATTGCAGCCTCCTCCCCTGGGAAACAGCCATTTCATGGAGTTAAAATGGGATCCTTTGGCCCCTGGCATGATCCAAATACTTCCTGACACACCCCCACTGCAGCCATCCCCTGTGCCTCGAATGTCCTGCAATTCTCTTACATGTTGTATGCAAATTCCCTTGGTCATTTAGACTTTCTCCCTTCATCCCAGAATTCCTTTACCTATTTCTATGAGTTAACGGCTTTCCTTCCACTTCTATCTCTAAGATTTTTCTTATTCAAACCAAACTCCAGCCCAACCTTCAAACCTCAACAGTAAGATGCCTGAATTGGAAGCAGGAGACGGGGGCAGGAGCCAACCCTGGGAGGGCTTGCCTTGGTGACCTTGAACTAGTTCCTTCCCCTCTTGGGCTTTAGTTTGCCCTTCCGAATGACATAGCACACAAGCGCCAACACTTCCTCCATCCTCTGACTCACTGTAAGCGTGAAAGGTGCCCTCGCTGCCCCTTCCCCAACCCCAATCCTAAAACACCTAATTCTCCCGCTGAAATCTGTTCCCAAGCTAGACCTGAGTGATGGGAAGAGGTGTTCTTGGCCCCAGGCACATGGGAGTCCAAGGCTGTTTCTTTTTAAACATGAACTGAGTGACTCCTCAGATTTGGGGGCTGAGGAGCAAAGAGAAAGAGGATATAAGAGAAGTGTCAGGGCTGATTGCCAAAAACGTTCCCCACTCCCAATTTCTTTAGCTGGAGACCTCTCTAGGGGGAGAGGACCACATGGTCTTGATTTATTACAGCTTCACTCATCAGCTGGTATCCTTTCAGGCGCAGTGGACGGCCATCGGGTCAGAGCCTTCTCAGAGCGCCCTCCCCTCCATCCGGGGCTGGCCAGTGGCCAGGAGAGAGGCCCTGAAGCAGGAGCCTGTGAGCCCCCAGGAAGCTGCTCCTGCTGGGTCGCCTCCCCCTGAGCCAGAAAGCTCTGCAGAGGATCACACATGACCAGATGTGGTGACACGTGGAATCAAAGCCTTGAGTCTGGGCCCAGGAATGGCTGACACGTGTGTCCATGGATATGGATGACAACATGGACAGCACCATACACACACACACCCCAAATGGGTGTCACCTCCCCAGTACTGGCACACACACACACACACACACACACACACACACGCAACAGTCCCTGGGTGCTGGAGAGGCACGTCCCTGCAAGTGTGGTCTCTGTCTGCAGCTGGGACACCTCTGACTTCCCACCACCTGTGAGTGGGGTGCTGAACCTGTGCATGGACATGGACACACACACACACACACACACACTCCTGAGAAGTCCATCATCACGAAAAGTCATTTCAGTTAATGTCCTTCTTCCCACTTCCCAACCCAGGTGCAGAGTTAAAGCAGGCACATCTGTTCCCCGCAACACGGCTGCCTGCAGGGGCAGGGTCTGTGCTCACTGACACGCTGGGCTGTGACCGAGCCTTGCAGCTGGCACCCAGGCTGCAGGTATGTGTCTGAAATGACAAACCCGTGCCCTTAAACACCAAAGCCCTGAGGCACACAGACAAATGTCGCTGAGAGCTGTGGCTAGTTCCATCTGGAGTGAGCTATTGGGGGTCAGCAAAGAGCTGTGAGAAGTAAAAGGAGCGGCTGGGGCCCAGGGGCTCCTGTGGGCTCCTCTCTCGGCTGGTGGCTTGTTTCTAAGTATAACCCTAACGCCAGCAACGGCATAAACCCAGCCAGAGCCCCCCATCAAGATGCATTTTCCCACAAAGGGTCCTCACAAGATCGTCCTTTCCAGGGAGTGGATCGGGGCCACGTGTCCGGGTTTCTGAGCCAAGCCCTGCCTGAGCCCTGAGCGTGGCTTCTTTGCCAGACAGGAGTGCCTGCAGCCCAGGTGCTGTCTGCACACAGCCACTCACAGGCTGAACACCAGCTCACCAGCCCTGTCCTGGGCTCAGCCTGGCCGGCGAGGATGCTGGGAGCTTCAGCCCCTAACCAGCACGGCTGGCCCGGGAGGCCACTGTGGGCGCAAAGGTCAGCCTCCCAGGGCATCCCCTGGGGACAGGCCCCACCCCTGCCTCGGAGAGAGGGGCTCAGCGCCGACAGGTATGCTGAGGTCCATTGTATGACTGGGAAACATACCAATGGTAACAAAGAAAAGAGTCATACCCAGCAGCTGGCAGTTGCCCAGACCAGAAAGTTCTAGAACATACTGCTGGCTAGTCAGAAAGGGCCCACTGCTTCCCAAAACTCCTCCCAGCTACACGCACTTTCAGGAAAACTCCAGGGTGCGATTCGCAGATGATGATTCTGGAAGGGGGTTTAATCCAATACCTCATTTTCCAAATGAAAAACCGAGGCCCAGAGAGACAACAGGCCGGTCCAAAGCAAGCGGAGCTGGCCCGGGAAGCCAGGCTGTTACAGAAATTGAGGATGCAGGCCGTGGAGACAGGTGGGCCTGAGTGCCATCCAGATACCACTGTGGCCAAGGGTCCACGCCGGCTTCTCTGGGACAGCATCTGGCTGGTAAGTGAAGACCGCCACCATCCCACAGAGGGAGGTGAGCTCTGAAGGAGACACTACACAAGAGCCCAGCACACAGCCGGAGCTTAATAAATGCCAGGTGCTTTCCCTTGTTGCTCTGAGCACAGCTTCCCGACCACTTGATAGGCTGGTACTCTGGAGACCTGGCCCAGACTGAAAAGGTTGCCCCAATGGACGAGGACTTGTCAGCTCAGCACCCACACCCAGGGCCTGGCCCAGGTGGAGCCCAAGCTTCCAGGGCCTAGAGAGCCACTCCCTCCAGTTAGGGCCCAGAGCCTCCTCACCTGCCCTGGTGCTCCCATCCTGTCACAGCAGTTCCAAGGGAGCAGGCGCCTCCTGCCGGGTGGCCCTCCCCGAGTGAAGGTGGGGGAATGCTGATTCGCAGGGCCATGCAGCCCCCGGTGCAGCTGAGCGGTTGGGCAGGGCCCTGATGTCTGCAGATCCTGAGCCAGGGGGGCACTCTGCAGGCTTTATGGCCCCAGAAGGCAGAGCCAGGACCCAGGGGCAGCTCCAGGGTATTGGGGGGTATCACACCTGCCAGGTCTATACCACTTCTCAGGGTCCAAGATGGTCCCTGTGTACCTTCTCAGCCCAGAGCGTAATGAGCCACCCCTAAAGCTGGAGACTCCGATACAGGACCTAGCAGAGGATGGCCACCGGCCAAGGATGGCACTAGGAACTTCTCCAGTGGATAAGGAAGGAAGGAGGTGGCTTTGAGGTCCTTTCCAGACCCAGGGGTCTGCGAGGCCACCAGCGGATTAGAGTTCAACTCCATCAAAGGTTCAGGGCACGGGTGGACAACCCCAAACATCACACAGTAAGAAGCTGGTTGCTTTTATGAAGGTCAGAAAGGATACCGCCTACACCAGGTACGTCCAACAACTTAGCTGCCACTCCCCAGCCGGGAAAATCCAAACTAAAATGCCAGGCCTCCCTCCCAACCCAGAAGTTGGAAACTCACTGGCCACGTGAGCGTCTGCACTGACCCAGTGAGGGAAGTAGGCCACCCAGTGGGGGGCTCCCGGTGATTGGCGCCTGCAGTGAAGCATTGCAGGCTAAGCCTCCCCGGACACACACGTCTCCACACCATTAACGAGCAGAGATTTCCCAGGCTGGTCCCCACCGGGCTCGTTGGGCAGGAGGAAGGCAGCTTTCCCCGGACAAAGAAAGTCACTTTGTCCCGGAACTTGCCAGAGCCAAAGTGGGCCAGGTCTCTTCTCTGAGTCCTCAGACCTCCGTGCCGGAGAAGCAAGCAGGGACACTAGGGGCCACTCTAGTCCAAGCCCCATCCAGGGTCCTGACCCTTGAGCCTCTGCCACAGGCCCGGGGACCAGAGTCAACACAGCCAGTGCCCGGGGCTCGTGTGGGATGGCAGGCTAGAGCGTTCTTCCCTGTGTTGAAATCTGCCTTCCTGTTTTCCCCACCACACCCTCACTTACTCCACAAATACACATGAATCATGGGCCGTGAAGTGAGCAGATGGTCCCTGCCCAAGGAGACTTGGAAGAGGACAATTCGGCCCTCCTGGACCCCCAGCTGCCGGTCCCCCGCCTCCCCTCAGCCTCAGCTACTCCTGCCAGTGTTCTGTCCTGGGTTTCAAGGACCCGGTCTCCCAGGTCCCAGGGAGCTCGGCCACACCCCCTGCCCAGGCCACTGGAAGGAGGGGTGACCGGAAAGGGTGGGCCTCGAGGGCCTGAACAAGCCTCCATTGGGAGGCCCAGGGAGTGCAGGCAGCGCCTGGGCAGCAGATAGTGCTTCACAGCAGAGGAGAGAGGGGGCTCCTGGGAAGACCCTGGCCCACCCACTCTGGCTTGTTCTTGGGTCTCTGGGAGCCCTGGGGCCATTCTGGTTTGATTTTGTCTTGTTGAGGTTGGGGTGGGGCAGGAATGACCATGTCCTTACAGGTAACCTGCCCTAGTGGTTTTCAAACTATGCTTGATGGAGCCCTTTAAGGGGTGCTGGGGGAGTGGACTGGAGGGGGAGGAGAAGGGCCCTGCCCTCTCAAAAGAGCAATTCTAATCTATCCCATGCATGGGGCATTTTGATTGAACAAAGGGTCCCATAGATCTTTTTTTAAAATGTTGGATCCTCCTTGCTTTTTAATAGAGAAAATAAAACCAGGGCCCAAGGAGGGAAGGGGATTGGCAAAGGCCACAGAATAGGACCTGTCTCTCCAGCCAGAGTTCCTTTCGTCCAATTCACCCAAACGTTAGGACTACAGGCCCCGGCGCCCCACAGGGACATTGAAGGTGAGAAGTGAGTGGTAATCACTCCCTGATTGGGAACCACAGGATGTGCAAATAGAGAAGTTTCTTCCTTGGAGGGAACCCGCACTTCAATCCAGGCTTGGGCAGGGAGCCTGGGGCCTGGGCAGGGACCTGAGTCGGACTGTTCCCAGGCCCCCACATCATCTAGCCCGGTTTCAGGGCCCACTCTAGGGCCCTGCAAATGCCTCGCTTTCCAGAGCCCGTCCATGGACCTTGAGCATAGCGTTGGTCCTGTGGGGAGTCACCTGGCTCAGGTATGGAATCCTTCACGGTCCCGGGCCAGAAGGCGCTGGACAGAGCCCTGGCGGGGGCTGAGTCAGGCCAAGGAGGAGACATGGTGTCAGCGTCTAGATCATGAATAATTTGCTGGAAGCAACTGAAGGCCGTACACATTCTACAGCCATCAGATGTGGACTGTACATCGCTTTTAAACTTATTTCATTTTCTCCTTTGCCAAAAAAAAAAAGGGGGGGAGAAAAATGACACAAGTTTTGGGCCAGGAGAACAGCCCCGTTTCCTCTGCTCTGTGGCCCTGCTTTTCTTCGGGCCTGGGCTTTTATTGGTGTTTTGTCTGCGATGGGCTTTGGCCATGAAAATGTGAACAACATGAGGTAACTCGCAGTTAAATCTTCTGGCTATATTGAGGCTGATGGCTAATGGCTCTGAGTGTCGGCGGGATCGGCAGATAGGCAGGCAGACACCCCGGTCAAGTGGCCATGGGGTTGGGAGCCAGCATGTTCCACAGATCAGAGGCCTCAAACCAGAGGTCTGGGACGGGCAGGCTCAGGGAAGCAGGACAGACTCCACCTTAGCTGTGGGATCTGCTTGCTGAGTGCCACGAGACTCAGAGTCTGCTGAGTCGACAGAGGGGCCTCCAATCTGAGTGTAGGACCCAGGGCATTTGCCGCCTGAGAACTCTGAATCCACAAATGGACCACACAGTCCTGGGCAAGGAGAGATGGCAGAAAAGAGACCACATGGCTGCTTTTCTGTGGCCCAATCTTAATCATCGCTGTGAAAGTGAAGAAAGAGAGAAGAGAGGGCAGCCTGGGATGAGGAGACACAAATGATGACACAGCTTGGACATGCCAGCAGCCAGGAGGCTGAGGACTGAGCCAAATTGGATTTAGGAAAATAAATGTGACATTTCTTACACCCAAAGGACATGAATCAAATTCATACTGGTTCCACATGTTTTTTAAGTTTATCCACACCCAAATACTAAGCACCCACTTTTTATCAGCTTCTCTGCTGTGACCTGCTCAACCCCAGCAGATCCCCTGTACACCCAGGGAAGGCCTGGCTCAGTGCCACTCCCAACCCCACAACAGGGGACAGGTCGGGGCTCTCTGCCCCAAAGAAAACTGGGGGCCTGGCTGGGCTTTACATTTAGGAAGCCACCAACAAACACCTAAAATACTCCAGGTCAAGATTAAACACAACTCTCCCTAGATCAGTGGTTCTCAACCTGTGGGTCGCGACCCCTTTGGGGGTTGAATGACCCTTTCACAGGGGTCGCCTAAGACCATCGGAAAACACACATATGATTACATATTGTTTTTGTGACTAATCACTATGCTTTAATTATGTTCAATTTGTAACAATGAAATAGGGGGTCACCACAACATAAGGAACTGTATTAAAGGGTCACGGCATCAGGAAGGTTGAGAACCACTGCCATACATAGATGTGGGCATTGTGTTTCTCCTTTCTTCCATTTATTCTGTGAGCGTTCAAGTTCTGGGGCCACTTACTCGACATACCCGGTGCTCACCAACAGCTGTTTCTTTTCTTCTTCTGGAAGCAGAAGACCCTGGTTCCAGCCCCCTTGCAGTTAGGTGGGGCCCCTGAACTAATTCTGGCCCATGGGCTATGAGCAGAAGTGATGTGTGTCACTATCACATCGAAGCATAAAGAACAATTTGGAGACCCTCCTTCATCCCCTTCTTCTCCCACTGCAATCACTTGTACAGCTACAAGTAGCAGAGGCTCCATCAGCCTAGCACAGTGATGATGAACCTTTTGAGCTCGGCGTGTCAGCATTTTGAAAAATCCTAACTTAACTCTGGTGCCGTGTCACATATAGAAATTTTTTGATATTTGCAACCATAGTAAAACAAAGACTTATATTTTTGATATTTATTTTATATACTTAAATGCCATTTAACAAAGAAAAATCAACCAAAAAAAATGAGTTCGCGTGTCAGAGGTTCGCCATCACTGGCCTAGGACCTTGAGTGACTGTGTGGAGCAGAATCCCCGCCCCCTGATCTGTGATGGACAGGAAGCATGAGCAAGAAATAAAACACTGTATTAAACTACTGGGAATTCCAGGTTGATTTTCACCTCACCTGACTACTATACTGGCCAACCCCATGAAACCTACCCCTAAAACAAAAATGGGAGCGGGGGTCAGAAATTAGCAGAATGTAGAGAGCCTGAATGGAGAACCCAGGGAGAAAAGCCACAGAAAACAGT
>NW_005871142.1:3388721-3400756 GCF_000147115.1 Myotis lucifugus | reverse complement strand
GGGTTGGGTGCTGCCAATAGGAGCTTTACCAAGTTCATGTCTCTCTGGAGGTCAATGCCACCCTGTCCCATCCCAGCCAGCACCTACCCAGCCCATCTAGAAATGTTCTCTACTTGGCTCCTTCCCCCCAACCCTCCCCAGTCATCCATTTGAGCTGCATGAGGGATTGGGGAAGTCTATGTGGGGATGGGAATGGGACCAGGTACAGAATTCAGGGGTCCGAGGGCAGACTGAAAACATGGGTCCTCTTGTTCAAACCTACGAAGAGTTTCAAGCTGGCGATTGTGTGAGGCCTAAGTGTCGACCACCAGGAAGTGGGGGGACAACAGACAAGGCACAGGCAGGAGTGAAAGCCTCACACGGGGTCTTCGTGCCACCAAGGCTGCGCCAGAGCGCTCTGCTCCCAAACTGCCCCCGGGAGCAGCAGTGGCTCCTGGAAAAACTCAGTGGACCACACAGCACAGGTGTACCCTTGACCCAGGCCTCCCCATCACCCAGTGTCAGAGCTCAGCCCTCGGATGGTCCAGGAGGTCCAGGTATGAGGCTGAGACCCAGCACCCACCTCCCAGCTGCAGCCACCATCAACAGAATACGTGAGGAATGAGCTTTCTTAGACACCCATGCCCACGCTCTCTGGCAACCCCAGGGCACCAGGCGGCCTCAGGGGAGGTACCAGGACATCTCAGCAGCACCAGGCTCAGTGGTGGGGGCGGGGAGGAGACATCACAGGCTGGGAAGATGACCAGTGGCTCAGGCTCCCTGTAGAGCCAGGAGAACCACATCCCACTAGCTCGGGGTCTCTAGAAGACAACCCTGCTGGGCATGAAGACACACCCATCTCTCCCATCCCTGGCTCCTCCCATTCTTGGTCTAAAGAGACAACAGAGATGGGGAAAAGAGGTCCGGTCTCAGCCCCCGCAGTGACCTACTTTGACCTTCAGAGAAACACCCTTTCCTTACAGAGCCTGTCTCCTTCGCAGTAAAATCCAAAGCTGGGTCGTATGATCCCAAAGGCACTGCTGGCTCCTGAGTCATGATTCTTCCTGAGAGGACCCTATCCGAGTAGGACAAGGCACATCACACCAGCCAGGGGACTGAGCCTCACGTCCAGCCGAGAGCAGACCAGGAGATGGAGCCACACGACGTCACCTCCGCCCAGCTTTCCTGGGGCCGACTTCCTTGTGAGGTCCTGGGGCCGCTCTGCCCAGATCGCTGTGGTGTGATTTCCCGGCCTCGGCGAGGGCTTTGCCGTGGACGCAGCCAGAGCCGCCGTCCAGCTGGCAATGCGTGGATTCTCGGACAAAGGCCATGTGCAAATCACCCATAAAAATCCCTCTCCTGCTCCCCACCCAGCTTTAGTGGACCCCACAGAATCATTTATGACGCCCACGTGAGGAAGACTTCATCCACCACCCAGGGCCATAAAGCCGAGGGTCTCCTGGTTGTTCCCACCGCCCCCAGCCCAGGCTGGAGCAGGGGAGACCCCCCTCCACATGCTTCCAGCACAGACGGCTGTTTCACTTCCACGAAGGCCTCGCTGTAAAGGCGTGGGTGTCCCAGCCTCAGAACAGGGACATGGGCGGCGGCTCAGAGCTCCCGGCTCCATGTATCCCCATCACTGCCGCCAGATAGAGCAAGACTGGCATGGTCACGTGGCATTCCCTAAATTATTTCCAGATAGCTGTTTAGTATTAACACTAGTGATGCCTATACAGAGGTATAACGTCAAATAGCACACAAGGTCATACAATGAAAAGGCCTGCCATCTCACATCGAAGACGCCGCTCCTGCATACAGTCCAGTCCCCACTCTACAGATGTGGGAATTGCAGGAAGCGAGGTCAGGTGGCTTGTCCAAGGTCACTCAGCTGGCCTGCCATGGAGCCCAGGCCCTCTGACCACCTGAGGTGGCCGGTCCCTTGGGACGGCATTTGTTACTCTCTGCATCCCAGTGCTGGGAGGCCCAAAGCGCCTCCTGTCTGGCCCCGAGACCACACACAAGCGCTGGTGCCCTGCCCGCCCTAAAGAAAGACGTCAGCAGGGATGGTTTCAGGTCCTGCCATGCAGGTGTGGGGCCTGGCGGCCGGCACCTCATCCACCAACAGGCCCCACTGCTCCTGGTTTCTTATGGAGCGTCCTCTGACCCCAGACACTGAGAGGGACTAAGCTGGGTAGGGCCGTGGGACACAGGGGGAGAGGAGAGAAAGTTCTGAGTCAGGCACCCAGAGAATGGGGCCCTAACAACCAGAACAGACTCGCGTGGGGAGCATAGCACCCAGTGGTTACCGGAATGGAGAACAAAGAAATGAGTACCCTGTTCAGGGACAAACTGACTGGCAGCACCTTTGGGCCCTGGGGGAAGGTCCAGCAGGGCCTGAGAAAGAAACCCAGGACCTCCAGGGCCAGGCCATCCCCAGTCACGGCAGGATGAGATCCGTGCCATCTGTGCCTGGCCCAGCCAGAGCTGTGTGATCTGGGACAAGTCCCGGAGTCATCTGAACCAAAAAAAAACAAACCAGATTCTAGGGATACTGAATTGTAGGAGAGCCCAGGGTCGAACGCTGTGTGGCCTTAACCAGAATCACAGAGGAGAGGAGAAAGGATAGCTATGATCAGGACATTCTCCCCGCCCCAGGGCAGGAGGCCGCTCGGCAGCCTCCCTGACAAGCGGCCATCCTCACTTCTCTAGTCTGGTATTCACGCCCTCAGAAGTCAGCTGATTCTTTGGTTGAAATTTATATTTCTTTGAAGTTTCTTTTCTTATTAGACTAGAATCTGCCTTTTTTTTATCATTGTAACTGATTCAAGCCTAGTCTCTTAAAGCAGTTTCTCCAACATTTTCTCCTCCATAACATGTAACGGATGACCTCCAAAAGCACACCCATGGGCGTTCTCCATTCCTGCAGTCATTTGATACATTTCATGAAGCACCTACTAGGTGCCAGGCACTGGAGCAGAAGAGAGTATTAAAAAGACAAAAACCCCTGCTTCATAGACCCTACATTTATTATTGCTTATAACAACACTAAGTAAAACGCACACTATACCAAATGGAAATAAGTAGAAAAATAAATAAAGCAGGGAAGAGAGGGGTACGTTTCCAAATAGAGTGGTCAAGGAACGCTTCATTGAGTAGAGACCTCAAAGAGGGGGAGGAGCGAGCCAGCCATGCAGAGCGAGCAGTAGGTGCCAAGGCCCTGAGGCAGCAAAGGTTGGGGCACGGCTGGCACGGGCTTCCAGATGGACCTGATTCTATGGCGTCTCAGTAGACTCCACCCTTAGCTGTCCGCTCAGTAAAGAACTGGAAACGCAAAGGAAAGAGACGGATACTTCAGATAAACCTTGAATCTGCTCTCTCTCTCTCTTTTTTAAGTACTTGATTATTAGCCACAGATTATGCTGACAACATACCTCACAGCGAAGACGGCTCCCCAGGCACACACCGTGCTGGGAGCTCTCCCTCCAGGATGCAACCAACCCCGCTCCTCTTTGGAGAAGAGGAGAGCGCGCTCACCTCCCTCGCTGTCCTCCTGTCCTCCTCTGGACCCACTCCAGCCTGTCCGGGCCAATCAATCACTCTCCGCCCTTCGGTAACTCACGATGTGCAGCACACGACACGGAAGACGGGGAAAAGGCACGCGGCCGCCCCGTTCACACACCACTCAGGTTGCCTTAACCCAGACGCGTGACCTCCACGTCGGGGAGCCGGCGCACGGGGCCACCCTCCCCCTTTGCATCCACGTCACCTTCAATACCAGAAACATGTATCACTCGGATCGTTTCCTTTTTTTTCTTTTTCTTAAAAAGATGTTCCCCAGAAAATCTGTATTTAATTTATGGGCAATTTATAATGGAAATAGACCATATAAAATGTATACAAATGTGTAGGGCCGCGGATGGGGCCGGGAAGGAGACAGACGAGCTTCGCGGTAATTAACGTGAAGGGTCTCATCCCTGCTGCCAGGTACACGTTTGGACGGCCCGGACATTCGTTAAGCTGAAACCTCCGGGGCCGGGGTCCAGACATTCCGCAGGCCCGTGGAGGACGTCAGGACGGCGGAGCTGAGGACAGTGCGTCTCCCCGGGGGTGCCGAGCCCGTCGCAGTTCCCAGGATGCCAGTATCGCATTGCTTGGACGGCGGGGGGCAGCCCGGGCGCCACAATCAATTTTCCGGAGAAACGAAAGCATTTGCAACCAAGTCAACCCCAAACCGACGTGAGGCCGTGGGGCCTGCAAAGAGGTCGGTGGGCAGGCGCAGGGGACACCCGTCTGTCTGTCCCCACCCCTGCTCCTTGGCCTCCAGAGGCGGGATGGCCGGGGCTCCCAGGCCAGGACCGCTTGCTCACGTCCAGAAAGAGTTACAGAGAACCCCAGAGTTGCCAAAAGCTATTTCCAGGGGACTTTGATCAACTGATGCTGTAATCTCTGAAGGGAAGCAGACTTCACTGGGAAGGTATTCTTTGGGTCCTGCCCAAGGAGAAGGCATACTTGTGTTTGGAATAACAGAGCTCGCTCTCTCTCTCTCTCTCTCTCTCTCTCTCCTCTCTCCTCTCTCCTCTCTCCCTCCCCCAGGCCATGAGCACTAATTGTGATGGTACACAAACAGTCTTGCGGAATTGAACACAGTGAGAGAACATAGGACATTCTGTCGGCCAGGAAAGCGTGTTTTCAACAATGCCCCATTCGGAGCCAAAATCCGAGATGGCGGCCATACCCCAGCCTAAGGGCCAAATCCCCGGCTCCAGCCTCCCTCCCCAACCCCCCCCCCCCCCGGGCCTCCCCCAGCCTCCACTGCTCAGGACGCCCTGCCTCTGCCCCCATTCGGGGTGGGACCCCATTGTGGGAGAGAGGGGCGGGGCCCCCTAAAGCACATATGGGTCCCTCGGATCCCCTCCATGCCATGCTGAAGGGTGGTAGATTTAAATAATTTTTTCCTGGCATATTCTGACATGGCTTAGATCAATTACCTCATTTTTCAACAATGAAAAGATTAAACAGTTTGTTAAGGGTTATAAAATGATTTAATACGCTATTAAGCGGAGATGTAAACTATCAAAGTTTAAGTTTCCAGAGAGAGACTTAAATATCAATTATATTCGCATCCAATTTGTCCGCAGCTCCCCCCACGCCGGCCACCACAGGGACACAAGGCCCCTCGGCCCGTGGCTTTGAAAACCCCGTTCCTCTGCTCTAGTTTCATGAGAACTCGCCATGGACCGGGAACCCAGGCTCAGGCTGTTCACACGACTTTTTTCTCTTCCTGGAAACGGAGAAGAAAAGCGAATTCGGGAGACATTCGGGCTGTGTCCTCGTGCTGAGTGACAGCAGAGGACCCTCAAGTGCCTCACGTGAAACCAGAGTCGGGCTCTGACCTCTGACCTCCCGGGGTTCCCACTCATTCACCACTGGCGGCATTTCAAAGGAGATTATTTTTCTCTCCCAAATTCCCTTCTAAGGCAAAACGAAAAAACCCTTTTCTTCATCTGTCTCCTCTCGTAGCATTCACTTTTACAGACCCTGGTTCTTCCGGCTCTCTCCTCCCCCAAACAATCCACGCTGGAAACCTGCAGCCCGAGAGTGACACCCCTCGGTTTGCATGGAGCCCAGTTTCCAGGACCCCCATGAGGGGGCGGGGGGCAGAGCGCGCATCCTGCCTGGTCCACCTCTTGGCCCCGGGGCAGATTCCGACACCTCGGCCTGTCAGGAGGGTGACTCAATCACCCGTGTTACCCACCCCGACCGCAAGAGGAAGTCAAGGCAGACCCCGCCACGTGAGGAGCTCCGATCGGTTTTCATAGAACACAGATGTGTCCTGTTGTCTGTCTGCTGTTCACTCCGCTAGAGAAAGTCAGGGGCGCAGGGCACCAGCGAGGCGGGGCTGCCGTGTGATCAGACCAGGCTTCCTGTCCCGGCCGGACCCCCAGACCCTCGGTCCCCTCCTTTGGACCCCAGCAAGTGTGTGAAGACGAGGAAGAAGGAACCAGGGCTGGGAGCAGTGCGACCCGCTCCGTCAGGAAGCGGCTGAGAGCAGGGCCGGGAAATGTTTGCAGTGTGAACGCCTCTAGACCTTGTCCGATTGCTACCCAGTGTCCGGGGAGGCAGAAAGCTCCCACCAGGGCAAGCTCTCATTGCCATTCCAAAAATGTGCACATTCCATGCCTTCCCGGGACCAGCCAGGCCCCCCAAGTGAGCAGTAAATCAAAACGGCCCAGCAGGGACCGCTGTCCTCAGAGCAGCTTAACCGCAGGAACCCTCAGCCCTGCGGAGAGGAGCGTGCCTGGCCACCGGACCGAGTGGTTTTCCAAGGGGGGCTCACAGTTCCTCACAAGACAAACGAAGCTGTTTCGTGTGAGGATGGCCTCTTCCCTCCCGAGAGGAGGGCCACGCCTGCGCAGCTCGAGGAGCCGCAGGGGCAATGGAAGGGAGGACTCCCCGGCCCCCTGTGTGTGCAAGGACTGAGCTCACGGTTGGCCTGTCAAAGCAATGACACCCGAGTCACCAAGTGTGAGGGCCACGGGACAGGGGGACAGGGGTGGGGGAGGCAGCCTGGTGACTTCCAAGTTTCTCCTGGTCTTCCTCCTCTCACCAGTCTGCTACAGAGGAAGGGACTCAAGGTTCCATTCCTTTGGACTTGGGGTTTTTCCAATTGTGTGCCCAGACAGCTGGTGACTGGGTGTGTACCTCAGCCACACCCAGAGCACCCCAGGTGATTCTAATGTGCAGCCTGCGGTGAGAACCACTGGGTTAGAAGGTCTCCTCTTCCATTTCTGACCAGTTGAGCCCCCGGTGCCATTTCTGCAGCAGACAGATGCTTTTCCAAAAGGGGGCGCAGGGGAGCAATGGTGAGAGGGGATATGCAAGCACCGACAGGAGCCACCCAGAGGTGCCCCCACACACATCTCAGAGCCGGGGGTGAGCTCCCCTGGAAGGTAGACTCAGGGTACTGAGAAGTGAGAGCAAAAACTAAGTCAAGCGTGGCTCAGTGGTTGAGCATTGACCTATGAACCAGGAGGTCACGATTCGGTCATGCCTGGGTTGCGGGCTCGATCCCCAATGTAGGGTGTGCAGGAGACAGCCAATCAATGATTCTCTCTCATCATTGATGTTTCTGTCTCTCTCTCTCTCTCTCCCTCTCTCTTCCTCTCTGAAATAAATAAAAATATATTTTTTAAAAAAACAACAACACTAAGTCATTATGATCTTCATGCTTCAGTCAGTTTCTGCCTTTTGAAAACTTGTTTGGGGTCTGAAAAGGGGCAGGCGTGGGCAGCTGGGATCCCAGCAGAGGCAGGTGAACTGAGGGCTCTGTTCGTGGGAGGGGTCCTCGCCCGGTGTCCCCGCTGCCTCCGTCCGCACCCAGGTTTGTTCTCCCAGCAGAGCCCTTGGGCCCCTGCCCGGGCCTCAGTAGGAGAGCCCGCACCCAGCTCGGGCTGCAGGCCCAGCTTTCCTGAGAAGCAGTGATCAGTGCTGTGTCCAGAAGGCCTGTGGTTTCCCTCCTTACAAGGGCAGCAGCTGCGTGTTCTCCTGCATGAACTGAGCCAATGCAATTGTGAACTCAGGGGCATCGTGTAAAAACGGGGTGAACTGGCGTTCTGTGGGGGATGGGGCCATAAAAGTGCCGAGTGGTCTTTTTTCCAACAGAGTGTCATGCCGGGACACACCTTCCCGCCCTGGACACACCAGAGCAGCTTCCCGAAAATCAGGGTGAAGGCAGAAAGGTAGGTGAAGAGCCCCTAGTGCCTGAGGAACCCCTGAATCCATGGTGTGAGCTGAAAGATTCAAGGACCCCTCGCCCGGGCCTAACCCACTCAGCTCCCAGGAAGCACTTCCGAACCGCAGGCCGACCTGGCCCCTGGACCTCTGTTCTTCAGACGCACAGACCACGAAAACCCCAGGGACCTCTGGGGTCTGCATCAGTGCCCTCCAGCTTCCGGCTGAGGGACCGAGGGGAGGGGTCGCTCTGGTAGGAATGTAACCGGGCAACCAAAAGGTCTGGCTGCCTGTCACCACTTGAGCCAATTCAGCAGAGACGGGGTGGGATCCTATGTGAGTGTTTATTCCAATCCTGCCGGCAGCAGGGGCGAGCAGCAGGTCAGCCATGAAGATCTGCTCTGCACCCCATAAGCCAGCTGCTTACATAGGGCAGGAGGGCAGAGAACGGGGAAGCAGGAGAAGGGTGTGCCAAGTGGGCAGCGTGTACAGGTCTTCAAAGGGCTAGTGATTGCAAAGGGGGTCGGCAACGGGCTGGCGATCTGGTGTCTGCCACAAGGTGGGGGCGATCAGCACGTGCTGGTCACCTCTTGCCATGACAATAGGAGCTTCCCATGTGACCCTGCGTCCCTCTCAACCCGCCCTGCCATATAACACAGGAACTGTGCGTCAACAGTCCTGGGTTAGGGCTGCTTCCCTACAACTACGGGAATTTCAGCCATAACACTGGCGTCTTGTTTCTGGAAATTAAAGCCTGGGAACAGTGGAAATCAAGTCCATGGAGCAGTGAGTGACATTTCCGCACACACGTTAGCTCCCGGCGCTGTGGGGAAACAGAAGTGCAGCCCGGAGACCAGCAGCTCGGACCCGCCTCAGTTTCCCCACTTCCTGCTGGGAAGCCAGGTTCTCCCTGAGGTCCCTGCTAAGACCCAAGCGGACTGACCTAGCACCGCAGGGAACACGGACACTCCCAGCAAGAGGGACTGGCTCCTGGGGAACAGCTCCGCCGCTGCCCACCAGGGACTGCTGGCCTTCCCAGCCTTGGCCCAGGTGCCAGGGCGTCTACCCCCTTCTCCAAGGCTCCTGAGGAAGGAAGCTCCTCCCCCAGGTTCACAAGGCAACTCCGCCTCTGCGCCTCCCCCAGACCCACAGGTCCCCCACCTCCCCAGCCCTCCACACCTGAAGGCCGTGGGTCACCACTCGTTAAAGCCAGGCAGTGTGGCCTGCCTGCTGCCAGCGCTCTCCGGGCACCAGCACATCCAGCCGGCCCCACTCCCAGGAGGCCAACTAGGCCCCGCTGCCAGCACCAGCCATCCCCCGGGCACTTGCCTGGTCACAGCAGCTGAGAACAGCCCTACCCCAGCGAGCAATCCCACTTTTACGAGGCCACAGAGGGGAGCTGTGGGTGGGGGGAGGGAGGCGGGAGGGCTGGGCCGAGCTCTGGCCTCAGTCCTTCCCATAGAGGAGGGGGTAGGAAGACTAGCTCTTGCCTCTTCTAGCCCAGGTGAGAGGTGGGCCTGCACAGGAGGTCCCCAGCTGTGAAGCAGCCAGACCAGTCCTGGGCCCCAGGTCGGCAGCACAGACTCTGTCCCTCCTCACAAGAACACACACCATGTTGAATGAATTACTTCGGGGCAAGCATTCCCAGGCCGAAAATACCCTCCATTCAACAAAGGGCCCTCTTCAGGCATTAACAAACTCCTCTCGAACACGCGTGCCCTGAAATCACACGACTTAGTGTGAGTCACACACCTCTGCGTGTGCAGCAGCTTGATCACACTGCTTTCCTGACGTCTTCTGGCCGAATTCTACTTCCTGAGAGAATGGATTCTGTGGGGGACTGATCCGGGTGGGTCATTTGGGAGTAGGGGGCACATTTTGAGGCTGAGAAGAATGGGGGAGAGAAAGAGAAGGGCTGAACAAGGGATGGAGGGGGACAGCCAGCCGATCACAGTCAGAGGCCCAGAGGGAAGACTGGAGGACCCAAAACAGCCTCTCAGACTGGAACTGTGTTAATGTGTTAGGGCTACGAGGCTTACCATCTCCAGCTCTGGGGGCCAGAAGTCCGAGATGGAGCTGTCAGCAAGGTCGCTGCCACCTGAGGTTGTGGGGGCGATCGGCACGTGCTGGTCGCCTCTGGTCATGGCATATAGAAACACCATCTTCACGTGGTGGCGTTCTCTCTGTGTGCGCATCTGTGTCCAAATTCCCCTTTTATAAGAACACCAGCGGCCCAGCCAGCATGGCTCAGTGGTTGAGCATCGACCTGTGAACCAGGAAGTCATGGTTAGATTCCCAGTCAGGGCACATGCCCAGGTTGTGGGCTCGATCCCCTGTATGGGGCGTGCAGGAGGCAGCCGATCAATGATTCTCTCCCATCATTGATGTTTCTATCTCTCCCTCTCCTTTCCTCTCTAAAATCAATAAAAAATAAAAAAGAACACCATCTTATTGGATTAGGGCCCACCCTAGTCCAGTATGACCTCATCTAAATAAAGACATCTGCAACAGCCATACTGCAAAATAATGTCATGTTCTGAGGTACTGGGGGTTAGGACTTCAACACATGAATGTGGGGGGATGGGATTCAACGCAAACAGGCACCTTTTCTGGGAGGAAGTGCCCAGAAGAGAACAAAGCTAAGTGGCCCGGAGCAATGCGCTCCTCATCAGATCCTCAGTCTATGGCATGGGATGGGGGGTCCCTTCCCGCCTGCCCGCAGCCTGTTCAAAGGGGCCATGAGGACAGGCACCAGGGCAGGGGCAGTGTCTCAGTCGTGCCTGGCCTGCCTTGGTCCTCTCTTCCTTCCCTCAAATAAGGTCATAGGCCTCGCTACCACACCCCAAGCCCCGGGGATAGGGCTCCGGGACCCTGCGGGGTGCAAAAGTACCAGCGGGGCCCTGAGAGCCCTGGAGACGTGGGTAAGCCTCGGAGACCACAGCGGAGACCTCCACAGACAAGCATCCTAGCGGACGATTCCGATAGCTTCCTGACTTGCCTACAGCTTGTCCTTTCAGGGACAGCAGCCCTGTCACTGGCCTAGTGGGGCCCGTTGCCTTCAGAACAGAGCCAGACAAGGGGGCGCGCCTCCCAGTACCTATCACAGGCCCACACCCTACGCCAGCGGTTCTCAACCTGTGGGTCGCGACCCCTTTGGGGGTCGAACAACCCTTTCACAGGGGTCGCCTAAGACCATCGGAAAACACATATATAATTACATATTGTTTTTGTGATTAATCATTGTGCTTTAATTATGTTCAATTTGTAACAATGAAATTGGGGGTCACCACAACATGAGGAACTGTATTAAAGGGTCGCGGCATTAGGAAGGTTGAGAACCACTGCCCTACGCCCTCAAGGAGCCTCCGACTGCAGAAAGGGAGGCCTCTGGTGGAGCGAGAGCAGCACCCAGTGGACGTCTAGAAAACGGCACTCTCGGGCCCGAGGCGGAGCTGGAGGGAAGTCACCCAATCAATCAACCAAGGAGCCCAAATACTTGCACGTGGCTGTATCACAAGAGTTACATCTCTGGGCTCCAAACGGAGGCTCCCGGTCTTAGAAGGGGCAGCAAGGCTTCCGCCCCCTACGCAGCACAAGCCACGGCCGGCATCAGAAACACTCAGTAGAGGAAGGAGGGGTTTGGGGTTCCTCCGCCCCATGTCCCCAGAGCGACCTCCTGTCCCCACCCCAGCTGAGTGCTCTGCCACCCTGAGCAACCCAGCAAGGCAAGCCCGGCCTGGCGCGAGGGGGGAGAGGGGGAGCAGAGAGCACCCAGGGAGGGGCTGCCAGCGCAGCCTGCATTTCCGACTGGGCCGGGCCTGTGCTTCCGTAGGAACATCTGCCCTGCCCTCTGCCCTCCCCTGGGGTCAGCCCTGAGCTTTGCCCTACGTGAGCCTGGTACCAGGGACACTGAGGGGCTGCCACGGGCTGGCAGGCGACCTTACCTCCCACTGCAGGCCCTCTGGGCGCCTCCGTGCCCTGGATGCCCAGCTGGCCTCTGGCTGTGGCGGTGCTGAAGGAAGGTGTCTGGGGGACCCTGTGTCCCAGCGTCTGTGCTGAGCTGTCACATGGGCAACCACGTGAGAAGGCTTCCGAGGGGCCCTCCTTCAACGCCCCAGGAAGCAGGAGTCCATGGCCGAAACGCGAACAATAGCCACAGCAAGCCCCGGTCCGTTTCTTTTTGCTGTATTTTTGTCTTTTCCCATCTTTCTCCTTCTTCTCATTCCCTTTGCCTCTGCCTTTCTGTTTCTCCGCCTCTGTCATCTTTCTCTGCTTCTGTCCCTCTCAGTTGTTGAGTCCCATGTGGGCGGAACACAGGATCAATG
>NW_005871142.1:3290775-3388441 GCF_000147115.1 Myotis lucifugus | reverse complement strand
CAGAGGTCTCACCTGTGCCTGCCAGGGTGGACCTGCCAGGCCCAAGGAGCAGAGCATCTCTGCAGGGTGGGCCAAGAAAACCCGCTGCAACCTCCAGCGCTGCCTGCGCTTCCTGCCTGGTGGGAGCGGGGCAGCCCACGGGACCTGCGCCCAGGTGAGGCTTCAGGCAGAATGAGGTTCCAGGTGAGAGCGATCGGGGAAGGAGCCTCAGGTGCGAGGGCAAAGCCACTGGCCTGGCTACAGTGCAGGTGGGTGCAAGGCCAGATGGGAGCCTAGGCGTGGATCAGACTGGGGTCTGGAGATTCAAGGATACAGTGCTGTCTGGAGTTTTTGAACAGAACAGATGAGACTGGACATCAGATTTCTAAATCCTGAGCCTTGGTAAACATAAAGGAAAGGAGGGAGGGAGGGAGGGAGGGAGGGAGGGAGGGAAGGAAGGAAGGAAGGAAGGAAGGAAGGAAGGAAGGAAGGGAGGGAGGGAGGGAGGGAGGGAGGGGAGGAAGGAGAAAGAACCACTCTGATGAGTGATATTGACCACTGAGGGCGGCTACACATGTGTGGGGCTCAGGGACATAGGCATATTCTCTTCTCCATTTTGTTGTAGACCTAACGCTTCTCTAAAAATAATGTGTTTTTTAAATCAATAGTAAAGACTAAATAAAAAATTAAGGATGAGTGATTTCTCAAGTGCCCTCCAGCATAAGTGTCATATGACTCTGATTCAAACTAGATGCCCATTAAGCAACTCAAAAGGAATTGTGTCTAGAACAGCGGTCGCCAACCTTTCGGACCTCATAGATCGCCAGTGGTCCGCAGACCACCGGATGGCAACCGCTGGTCTAGAAATCTGAAAGCTGGCAGCCAGCCGGAGGAGGAAGAACACTGGTGGCAAGGACACCGTGCCCCCCCGCGGGGACTGCCGGCTGGGGGTTCATGAGGAGGCTGGGAGCCAGCCGTGTGTGAGGAGAGCTATGAGGAGGAAGCCCGAGGAGGCTACCCATCATTCAGGCCGGGAAGTCCTTCTCCCCGCCCCTGCCCCTGCCCAGATGAAGGATTGATCGATCCGCAAAAGGAACAGTTAGCCAGCATGGCTTTACTTGCTCAATAGCAATGATTTTTTTCCCAGGAGGGGAAGCCCCAACAAGTCCGGCTCCCACGTGGGAACTCTTACTTATTATGCGAAATTACATGATGCTGATTTGGTCTCCAATTTGAGAGAGGAAACCTAACGCTGCCCCCAGGAAACTGAAACCCTGGAAAGACCATGGAGAACAAAGGGAACGTCCCTGCATCTGCCCCGCCCTCTCCCTTCTCTCAGCCCCACATGCTTGAATGGGACAGAACAGACAGGGAGGAGGCCCTGGGCGATTGGTTACCCGGGACATCAGTCACCCCATGCTACGATCTGGGCCAAGTCCCAGGGACACACACAAACACGGCTCCTGACCTCAGGGTCCCCAGCTTGAAGGGGAGACAAACACACAGGAAATGAAAGAGCAGAACTAGATACTTGACGGAATGATACAGATGAGTGGTTCTCAAACTCAAGTGCGCATCAGGGTCTCCTGGACGGCTCCCTAGACACAGAAGGTGGCCAGGGAATCAAGGTCAGTGGGTACAAATGTTGCCTCCGACAAGTTCCCAGGGGCTGCGGGGGCTGCTGGGAGAGACCACACTCAGAGTATCAGTGACGCAGACCAGTGCTTCCCACACCTCAGTGTGCGATGAGCCCCTCTAAGCTGGGGAGCTCGTGGAAATGCAAATTCCCATTCGGTGGGGCTGAGATCTGCACCCTAACAAGCCCCCCGGTGCTGTCTGGGCCACCATGGAAAACTGGCAAATAGGAAACGAGTTTGGCCTGATATTGGCAGCGAAGGATTAATGGCGGTTGTTGGACTTGGAGCATGGACACAACTTATATAAACGGGGGAAACTGGGCATCTGGGAGAGACCGCCGGGTGCAGAGGCAGGGAGGTGGGAGTGAGAACAGGAGGAGCAGGAGACACTGGCCATGGTCACCACTGTCACATGCTGACGCCAGTGACAGGTGGAAGCCCAGGGCTCCACATGCAGGCGCTTCCCTCCATTCACCCTCCTCCCCACCCTCCCCATTCCAGAAGCTGCTCCAATCCCAACAAGTCTACCGGCAGCTGGTCTTCAAAATGGAAACGATTATTGTTTTGCGAGCCCCACGGACGGCTCCCAGCCCGGCCCGCTCGGCCAACTTGGATGGCGCCTCACCTGGCTGGTTGCAATGGCTTGTTGTTTGGCAGCTGAAGTGACCCCCACTTTTCTTTCCCACCCTCAAGCCAGAGGAGGGTCAGTCTTCCAGGAGTTGAGTGTCTTGAAGGCACGCGGGGCGGCCATGAACTTCTCAGCAGGCCGCTGGAGCAAACCAGTGTTTTGTAGGTGCTGAGTCATGGCCCCCTCCTGACACAGGGTCACGACCACATAAGGAAACAGGAGCGCCCCTCCCTCCCTGGGAAATCTTTCGTTTACAGGCTGATTCTAGCACAGTGGGCATCCCTTTCTCCACAGAGCTGCACTGGTGACTGCAAGAACACAAAGCCCGCAGAACGTCCCTCATGTGGAAACTGAACTGATACCCACTGGATGCTGTCTTGTTCATCGGATGCTTAGTTTCCCCGAGCGGCCATAATGAAGTACCACAATGTGGGTGGTTTCTGAGAGCAGAAACATATTCTCTCACAGTTCTGGAGACCACACGTCTAAAATCAAAGTGTCTGCAGGGCCAGGCTCCCTCCAAAGCCTCTAGGGCCGGATCCTTCCTCACTCCTCCAGCTGCTGGTGGCCAGGTGTTCCTTGGCTTGTGGCAGCATCACTACAACATCGGCCTCCATCTTTACACGGCGCCTTCCCCGTGTCTGTGTCCAGATTTCCTTCTTCTAAGGACCCGAGTCATGTCAGGTGGTATCCTAACATGTTGGATTGGATTAAGGGCCCACCCTACTCCGGTATGACCTCACCTTAAGCAACGACATCTGCAACAACCCATTCCTAAATAGGGTCCCATCCCGAGGTACCGGTGGTTAAGCCTTCAGCACACCTTTTGGGGAACACAATTCAACCCTTAACAGGCACGTGTTATGAGGCCATATTAAAACATATGGTCCCTGCTGAATCTGACCTGGTCTTTTGGAGCGCTTTCTTCTTCTGAATTAAACTAGGACAGTCAGCTATTTACAATAAAATGAAACCTGAACTACAAATCAGGCCACGGTCTCAAGATCAACTGTGAAACAAGGGATCGAACTCTTGCCCACGCCACACTTAACAGCCAGAGGTAAATCTGCAAGATCTGAAAAGCAAGTCAACAAGCAGGTTGGACACCTAATTCATTTATTCATTCAACATACCTGAGGCCCTTCTGAGTGCCATTCACCGGTCAAGGTGCTGATGACACAGCCGAAAACGACAAAACAGACAGATGTCCCGCCCTGACATAGCTTACCTCCTGGGAGGAGAGGACAGAGACAGACGAGTAAGTACACAGTCTGGGCCAAGAGAAAAAAAGAAAGTGAGAGGAGGCGTATGCACGGGATCTGCAGTTTTAATCAGGGCGGTCAAAGGGGGGCCATCATAAGGTGACAGACAAAGGCCTGAAGGCGGGGCGGGCCAGGCCGTGGGGTGAGGGGCAGGGAGGGCACAGCAGGGCGCTGCTCCTCACTGGACGCAGGCCTTCGTGAGCACTCAGCTGCTCAGTCTCAGGGAGGAGAGCCACTGCCTTTTGGCAAACCCCCTCTGAAGGCTGTGCTGGAACAGACCCGGAGGAGAAGGACCAGGTCAGGAGACTCTTTGAGAGACCTGCACAAAAGAGGGGGTGACATCTTGGCCTGGGGTGCAGAGGAGGAGGTGGACATTGCTGGACTCCAGATCAAGGCTGTCAGGACCCACACACTGGCTGCTGGGGCCCAGATGGAAGGAGTCTGGCCCACGAAGCCAGCGCCTGGAAACACCCAGCAGAGTGGGGAGGCCAAGGGCTCAGTTTGGGACATTGTAAGCATGTGTTCCAGCCGCTTGTCATCTTACAAAGAGCACTCTAATGAGGTGGGAACAGGCTCAAATAAACGTGGACCTATTCAGAGGTATTCTTGGTACAGACTGGTCAAAACTGCCTCGAGGCCAGAGAGCCGCAAAGGTGGCGGGAGGAATGAAAAGTAATTTTTTAAAGATGTGACCAGTGGGAACAGGAAAACGAGCGTTTAACCCTTTGTGTCCAGTCGCTCTGGTTAAAAGTGTTTAGTTCTAGAGCGGAATGTGGAGGCAGAGGGGGTCTCGCTCATGTATACCTCCTGCCCGTTTTAATTTTTATTACCATGAGCATTAGTAATTTTATAACCAAAAATTGGCAAGCATTTCTAATGTGGTTTTTAAAAATCACGAGACTAAGAAGAATGCAGTAGATTTCTATGCTCTTACATAGACGAATGTCCAAGATAATAAATGATTTAAACTACTGATATGTAGGCCATAATTCTCTGCATGTACCTGCATCCATGTGTCTGTGTATTCGTACATAGGAAAAGGTCTGGAAGGGTAGGTATAACCTCACAGTGGCTGCCACCTAAGAGTGAGGATGAGGAGGGGCCTTCGCCAGGAAATTTTCACTTTTTACCATAAGGTATACTCCTCGCAGCTCTTGCCGACTTTGAAAAGTACCTACATATGTTTTAATTTAAGGTTCTGGCCTTCCCTACACTTTTCTTCAATTCGGCTTCACATAATCCAAACAGGAATGATTGAATATTTAAAATCAATAGGCAACAGAAACTTTTCAGTCCCCCTTCTCTCTTATTCCTACAAGAAATAATGTACGTGACTCTATTAATGACAAACTCTATTGAAGTTGTTTTCTCCATAGAAGTGTCAAAATGTACGTTATTTTTTTTTAAGGTAAGCATGACTCTTACAAGAATACAGAATAACACATGGCAAGTGTGACTTAACTCATGAATAAGAGAACCACCAGGATGGTAAACGAGCATTTGGGAACTGAGTGTTTACAGTCAATGAAGAAAAAATTGGGAAATGAAGTTACCAGGTTAGAACCCAAACTGGTCCAAGTCCTCCAGGGTAATAAGTCCATAATCCTTGGGGTTCTTGTTTCTACTATTACAAAAATCATGTGCGCCTCATCTGGACAAAAGCCTACCTACCAGAGAAGCATTATCAGAACGTCAAACCTCAGAGGGAAGGTAGGGGAGGGTGGGGGTAAGGGGAAGAGATCAACCAAAGGACTTGTATGCATGCATATAGGCCTAACCAATGGACACAGACAACAGGGGGGTGAGAGCATGAGTGGGGGGGGAGGGGGACCGCAATGGGGCAATAATACATATGTAATACCTTAATCAATAAAGAAAAGACGTTATAAAAAATAATAATAATAATGAATAAAAAAGCCTACCTACCAGTTGCATGTCATCTCACAGAGCCTGGGCCCTAATCAAGAGCAAATAAAAAAAATCAAAAGAAGACACAGCCCTGAGAATGAAATCGTCCCTGGTGGCTCTGTGAGGCTGGGCGCTGTTTGAAATTGAAAGGAGGGGAATCCTCCCTTTGCCTTATTTATAACTGTTGGATACTTTTCTTAACATAAGATACAAATTTACATATTGGCAGCTGTGGTTTTCAATTTTCCAAATGCACTTTGCTCTTCAGATTAATCTCCCTTTCACCATCTTTCGTGTCTGTTTTCAATCAGGAAGGAAAATGACGAACAAGCGATCCTGGAATTGCAATAATGTTCCATTATTAAAACGAAATAGATTTTAATATTATGTTGATACTCACCTGGATGGGCACTAAAGCGTTTATGGGCAATTTAAACTTGGTATCAGGGCCCCCAAAAAAGGGTCGTGTGTCTCTTCTAGTTGATGCCAGCCACAACAACAAAAATCTGTGGATACAACCTGTTTATGTGGATTTGGGACATAGCTTCGGGCAAGTTCCTGCATTTCTTAGCCTCGGCTTCCTGTTCTGTGAAAAATAAGACTTCACTGCGCTGCTGACAGATCCAAACGCGGGTGCTACTTCTGCGCTCCTATTTCACTCTCACACGCAGAGTCACTGGCCAGCATTCCTGCTGTTGGACTTCCTTGCAGGTCTCAGTGTCTGATCATTTGTCTTTCGCTATGTGGGTGTGTACTTTACCTTCTTATGATTTTAAAAAGCATAAGCTGTTTTTTAAATCTTACCGATTGCCTTGTTTTACCTCCAAAATCAAATCGTGTTTCTCATCCTTCTTTCCTTTCTGTAACGAATGCGATGGTCTTCTGATGACCCCTAGCATTAGCGATGACTTTTAACAAATCTCTCCCCCGCTCTGACTTGATGCCATTTTTAACTGGAATCCGTCTCTCATAATTTACTGTCGCGTTTTTTTAGAAATACAGAAAACACCAAAACGTGAAATTATGTGGAGGCTGTAAAATTACACACTGAGCTGACATAGCCCACTGCTGATTAGTTCTCCACTTGCCTCTTGAAAAACTAAACCAGGTGGTTGTCAACAATTTGTTTTTATAAACAACCTGTTCATTCAAATACATTAAATAAATATGCCATAAGAAGAAATATTGCAACGTCAGAGCTTCCGAGGGAGACGGAACACAAGTTTCTATTTCTCACCAGAGGTTCTCACAGGAATCAAACTGGAGTGTGTGTGTGTGTGTGTGTGTGTGTGTGAGTGTGTGTGTGTGGTTGGGTGTTTTGAAGCACTCTCCCATTTAGCCTTGAATTTGCCTGAAATACCTTCATTAAATACAGTTTGCCTGCAGGAAGACTATGAGACCCATAAAGCTTAAAAAATACAGAAACTCTGAATATATTTAGAACCACTGAATTACACACTTTTAATGGATGAACTGTATATGTGAATTGTACCTCCATAAAGCTTTTTTAATGCTACAGAAAAAAAAGAAAAAGACGAGTAAACACTCAAGTCATTATAGTTGATGTGATTGCTGTAAACATTATCATTTCAAATTGCTGTTCCTTATGTAAAACTGTTTTCATTGCTCAACTGATCTGTTTTTATGTCTGTAAAAAGTATTTGGGTATCTCGGGCTAAACGGAATTCATCATTATTTTTTCCAATTAAAAAGTAGTGGAAATATTTCTTCACTCAGTGACTTTTGACTTAGCGTAAGTATTTTCAGGGACAGGTTAAAGAATTAAGCAAGAGATGGGTTTAATCACTGGAAGCATAGAGTTAAGTCTGATGTGGAGATGAGTATCGGTGTTAATACTGAACTGATTTGCCCGGGGTGGCAGAGCTGAAATAGAGTCTGTCTGCTGAGAAAGCCTGCAAACGGGGAGGGGCCAAGATGATGGATGGTGTAGGGAGGGTAGAGAGGCCAGTGAAAGACAGAAAAAAAACCAGGCAAGTTTTAGAAAAGGCAATTAGACCAGGACTAAAGCTGACCTGGAATGTAGTTTGCTATCTCACCAGCCAGACCATAGTTTGCTATCACAGAGTCAGTCAACTGGCTTTACTCAGCTCCAGATTTCAGAAAAGGAAAAAATAAAAACTGCATGCTGAAGAGTGAGGACTAATTTTCTAAGCTAAAAAGCCACTTAAAGCCACTTGGTCTCTCTTACCTTATTTTGTGGAAGATGAACCTTGTAATAAACCAGAATTTTCAGCCTTGTTTTTGCAGAGAGAAAACCTGGAAAACAATGGACTTTGGGTGCTTTTCTACTAGAAAATGAAATGTGGGCAATCTGAACGCCAGCAAACTTAGAAGAATATCTTTAAGGCATATACCAAAGGTACTACTTGGTCAATCAGAAGTTTAGAATTGGAATGTGTAATGCCTAAAATTCTGAAGAAGATAAACGATGAAAATATTATTCTTTAGTTATTGCCAGTAACTTGAGACAAAAAATAACTTAAGAGAAAAAAAGTGTCTGGGTTCTAACCAGGAAGTGCTGACTGTGAACTTCACTAAATTGTTTTTTTCTGATAAAGGATGGAGAAACACTGAGTAACAAATTCAACAACTCAAAAGAAATTTCTTGGGGTTTTGTTTTTTGTTGGGTTTTTGTTTTTTGTTTTTTCATATTATATCTGATCCTAGTCAGGAATAGGAAAAAGAGAATATGATCCAAGAAAAAATAGCTACAAAGCATTATTTAAGTATTTGATGTTCTGGGTAGAATGGCTTGAAGCTCCCCCAGGGTCTAGGAACCTTGCTTTTTATTTTATTTTTTTAATATGTTTTTAGTGAGCCCTAACCGGTTTGGCTCAGTGGATAGAGCGTCGGTCTGTGGACTGAAAGGTCCAAGGTTCGATTCCGACTACGGGCATGTACATTGGTTGCGGGCACATCCCCAGTAGGAGGTGTGCAGGAGGCAGCTGATCAATGTTTCTCTCTCATTGAAGTTTCCAACTCTCTATCCCTCTCCCTTCCTCTCTGTGAAAAATCAATAAAATATATTTTTTTAAAATTATGTTTTGAGTGATTTCATAGAGGAAGGGAGAGGGAGAGAAGGATAGACACATCAATGATGAGAGAGAATCATTAATCGGCTGCCTTCTGCACGCCCCCTACTGTGGGGGATCGAACCCACAACCTGAGCATGTACCTTGACCGAGAATCCAACCATGACCTCCTGGTTCATAGGTCGATGCTCAACCACCAAGCCATGCCAGTCTGGCAGGACCTTACTTTTTAAATGAAAGTTTTCTTAAGGGGGGTTTTGTACATCTTAATGTAACTTTATACCTTCTTTTATAACAAATGGAAAGATAGATTCTATTGGAAAATGTGAATAATTCCAGAAATATTGAGACTTTTTGTTTCCTTTCAAACCTCGTTTCCTTTTAATATTCATCCACCTACAGCCCAAATTCTCCATGTATTTTGCCAGATGTTCTTTATTAACTACAAACTGGGTGATTATTTCTGCTTCATGAGATCCCTTAAACTCAAAAATAAAATAAAATGTAAAAAGTTCCAGGCTGATCGATGGTGGTGATTGCAAGGAGAAAGCCGCAGAAGTTCCTCTCCGCCTTTCTCCCAATTAGGCCACTTCCGCCCCTAAAGGCTTTCCACAGCAATAATAAACCAGTTTGCGAGATCCCAGGATGCAGGAGCGGCATCTTTGAAAACCAAACCTCAATGATAAAAACATTAAAAATGTAGATGGCATGGCTGCCTTTGGCTTGCTCTCCCTTCAGCTTCCTCACACCCACTCGTTTGTTGGCAGCGCCCAAATAAAACAGAAATTTTACAGCTTTATATTTACTAAGTGCTTTTGTCAGCTCCTCACCTCCCCATCCCCCTCCATCCCCCTCCCAATTTATTCTGTGAAGAGTTTGAACAGTGTTTGACTTTTAGTAAGGGTTCAGTAAATGTTGATGATGACCATAAGTACAGTCATTATCTGCAGACAGAAAATTATGTTCAATATTTAAATCCTAACCTACCTTATCAGTGATTTCTAGAGAAAGTCAGTGGAAGTTGAATTCTTTCAAATCGCTCTCCTGTAGGACATTTGTTTATTTTTAACCCCAAATGATACATCTCTCTTTCTCGCTACATAAAATAGCTCTGCTCTCAAAGCTAATGCCATGGAGAGAACATGGGCAGGGGACTCTTCTAGATTAAAAGAACTCAAAGAATGAAGGCCTGGGGTGAGGCAGGGGTGGGGAGAAAGGGAGCAAAGGTGGGGAAAATTGGGGACATCTGTAATACAGTCAACAACAAGAAAAAAAATTTTTTTTAAGAACTCAAAGAGACATAACAAAATGCAATGTAATTTGATTGACTCCAGATCCAGAAATAAAAATCTACACAATACATTTTGGAAACAATTGGTAAAGTTAGAATTGAGGCTGGGTACGGATTATATTATAGAACTGTTCATTTTATTAGGTATAATAATGGCATTGTGGCTATAAAGGGGGATGTCTCTATTCTTAGAAGATGCAGGCTAAAATATTTAGTGGGAAAGCATTATGGTGTCTGCAACTTATTTTCAAATGGTTCAGCAAAAAGTTACATATTTAAATATAGAGAAAAAGCAAGTGTGAAAATTTTAACGACTGGTGAATCTAAAGAGTGTTTACTATTTTATACTTCAACTTTTCAATAGATATAAATTTTATAAAAATTGGGGCTAAAAATATAGCAAAAAATTATTTTACTAAAAATATTACACATTTCTTTACATATTTTACTATTAACACATATAATTATACATTGTTGTTACTTATTTATACTTTATAAAAAGCATACCTATTCAATATAAATACTTAATCTGAAATTAACTACCTTAAACCAACTAACTTTTAGTGCTCATGTATGAAGCTTTTTATCTTAAATAAAAATAAAAATCACTCAACACCTACTTTAAACTAGAGACAGTGAGACGCCCGCTGTATGAATCATGAATTAATATTTCAAAGTTAAATTTTTCAATAGTTTCTTCTTTGTTTTTCTTCTTTGTCTAGCATAGTCTGCTTTAAGCTCAACGTCGCATCTTGAAATCCAGGATTTAAGTCTAATACTTTCTTGAAATCTTCCAAGGCATCATCAAAGTATCCTGTACCAGAATCCAAAAAAAAAAAAAAAAAAAATGGGAGAGAGAAACAGCTGAGTATTTTCTTACATAATTCACAGCAAAGTTAGGATACACATGCTTTTATATTTATGAGCTTTCAACCCCTTCTACTGAAGAAATTTTTCCTCTTAATAATGATATAGGAATGTCTACACCAAAACAATTGTATCTGCTCTTCTAGAACAATACTTAAATTTAGCTAGGCCGGAACCGGTTTGGCTCAGTGGATAGAGCGTCGGCCTGCGGACTGAAAGGTCCCAGGTTCGATTCCGGTCAAGGGCATGTACCTGGGTTGCAGACACATCCCCAGTAGGGGATGTGCAGGAGGCAGCTGATCGATGTTTCTCTCTCATCAATGTTTCTAACTCTCTATCTCTCTCCCTTCCTCTCTGTGAAAAATCAATAAAATATATATTTTTTTTTAAAAATTTAGCTAGGGGTTTACTTATTAAGATTTAACAGGTAAATAGCATAAACCATCATGAAATCTCAACAAAGTTATATCACCTGTTTTAGATAATTACAGTAAAATTAGGCAACAGGAAATATTCTTTTTAACTTTTTACAATAAAAAACAGTAACTTGATTCCAAGGATTTAAAACTCCTTCACTTTACCTCATCTCGTGTGCCTTCAAAGATTTTAACTCAGAAAACTTTCGCAGGTGATCACCAGCATTACCCTCCATTCGCCTTTGGGGATGTTACAGGCACAAAGTAATGGGGTCACCCTCCCTTTCCGCGCCCATAGTCCAATTCCCTCCCCAGCGTGCCGCTGTGGTCTATAATGCCTATTGAAAGCTTAAAATAAACTCAGAACAATCCCTCTGTTCCAGGCTCCAGACCTAAATTTGGCATAACTTCTAAGACTTAACGATCATTACATTCGTTTTACAACATTCAGGGGCTCTCAATTCAGCCAGTACAACTAAGGACCCAAGAGAAAAAGAGTCTTACCCAGCCTATACAGTATCAACCCTCGGTTGTAATAGGGAACTTCAAAATTGGGCTGGACTCCTATGGCCGACGTGTAGTCCTCCATGGCTTCGTAGAAATCAACCCTGAAGTACTTGATCTGCCCCCTGTTGTTATACGCAGTAGCCAAATCCTCAGGGCTGCATTCCCTTTAAACAAGAAGTTCACGTGAAAGACACCGAGTTACCAAATTCCTCCCAGCTCCACCCTCATTTTCTTTCAGGTTATTGTCAGACTTCATAGCCGACAGCTTGCAGCATCCCCTCTGAGAAACCAAGGGCACGGAAGGGAAAGCCTTTGGTGGATCAGTTTGGTCTAACCCCGTTGTCTGCATCAGCAGGGTTAGAGCGCTACGTTGTCCATTGGAAAAGCACATTCATGTTGCGGTGTGCTCAAAGCCCCTACTCACTGCCAACTTGTCTGGCTGAAATACAGTATCAAATTCACTGTTCGCTTTCTAAGCACGTGCCAGCAGGGCAAAGGTGGCAGGTCAGACTCCAGCTGAGCGAGGAGGGAGAGCCAGAGCTGGAGTTCGCTGTGAACATGCGCAAAGTTCACCATCAACTTTACCCTCAAATGTTTAAGTGATCCCCAAACAGTGAGATCTGAAATCATTTCCACCGATAACGAAATAAAAGTTCACCCTAAGTGAAAAGTCAACTCGCTGATCCCCAGGGCGTGCTTTCTGGGCAGAGAGCTGCCCTCCCTGCCGTTCGGCTGGGACCCTCCCCAAGGCCAGGCCGGCTTCCTGCTAGAGGGGTCTGAAGGCCCCAGTGCACTTTGGGGCTCCTGTGGGCAGAACCAGCTCTGCATCTGAGGGCTGCAGAGGCTGCCCAAGGAGCGTGAAGTGAACAGACATTCCTGAAAGGAAGCCCAGGCAGCCCTGAGCCACCAGCCCCACAGGTTACACAGCCCTCCCCTCCCTCACCCTCCACCCCAAGGCCCTGCCGGACAAGTCTGCACAGAGAACACTCCTGGGCTCTGCTCTGCATCAGAGATGCTTCTGTCTCCCTCTCTTTTCCCCCCAAAGGGATTCTCAAATGTGAACCAACCAGGGAAGATACAGCCCAAACGCACCTGTCATTTCTTTGCTATATAGTCCTCAGAACATATTTGTGACTGCTGTCGGTGTTATTAAAAGTTACTTCCCTTAATCTTGATCCTGGAAATGTGAGACAGTTACTGGAACTACTGCTGCTCACAGCCTAGAGGTCTCCGTCGAGTCTAAGTTTGCTAGCCATGGAGTGGAACTACCACAATTTTAGAAAATGTCTGTTTGCCGGGCTGACGTGGGTCAGTGGTTGAGCCTCCACCCATGAACCAGGAGGTCACAGTTCGATTCCCAATCAGGACACGTGCCTGGGTTGTGGGCTCGACCCCCAATAGGGGGCATGCAGGAGGCAGCCGATCAATGAGATCAAAGATGCTCTGTCATCATTGATGTTTCTCTCTCCCTCTCCCTTCCTCTCTCTGAAATAAAAAAACATATAAACATATTTTTAAAAATATTTTAAAAAGAAAATGTCTGTTTCTATGAGCTATGACTGAAAGGGACTTCTGGGTGCTACGAGCACCATTGCACAAGCGGGCACACTCCCTTCATCTATTATACTAGGTGAGCTGCTACCCCGTAAAGAGTTTTAAGAAAAACGCAGCCTCAGGAGTCCAGTAAGGTTTTAGTCATTAAATTTCCAAGCTTCAAAGCTTTGTTATAAATTTAATATCTTCAGAGGATCATAGAATGTTTGATTCAGAATTAGATCTCAGTACAACAAATACTAAAAGCCTACTTTTCATGTGAAAGTTGTTTCATATTTTAAAGATATGGGCTAATAGTTAAAGCCCCAAACTTTTTCTGCAATATTGACATTTTTATAATAACAGTATTTATGGTAATGTCATTAACCAGATTACATAATCCAAATGTGGATGTTTAGCATTTGCTAACTTTAGCAAAGAAAAAAACATTTGGAAATTGGGTTGTGGCTAAGGCTATACTTTTGGGTATGAAGAGAAATGCAAAGATTGCAAAAACTATTTCAAAATGCTTCAGTGACCCAGTACTTTTCAAATAATTTTAAACTCTAAAAGATACATGTAAAGGAAAACGCTGAAGAATTCCGTTTCAATCCATGAGCTCCTAGAACTGCAGAACTGTAAGGAAAGGGAAGATTCATTTCAGATGAGAAACTGAGGCTGAGAAAAGGTGAAGCTATGCGGCAGCGCCAGGGCTGGAATTCAGGCGCAAGGAGCTCCCTTCTACTAAGCCATGCAGACTTTCTTTCTAAAACTGGCAAAGGGGCAGAAGTGCTATTTGCTACAGCTGCACACGGTGCCCTCAGGCGGAGCTGGGCCAAGGAGGAAGAGAAACAGGACTAGAGGGCATCGAGACGCCAGCTGCTGGGTGAATACTCTTTGACACCTACTCGGTAAGCCAGAGCTGTGCGTCTCCCTCTGGACGGGAAAGCCTCCGTCCTATTGGTCTGAATAGGATTTCCGGGACCTGCAGACACCCAGCGCAGCAGGCAGTTCAGTGCAGGCCTCTGCGCCCTGAAATGCAGTTTTGCATGAGAGGCCCGTGGGTAGAGATGGCTGCTCGGCTGTTGTTTTTACATCTGAGCCCAACTGGCCACCAGGAGCCCTTCTTAGTAGGTGTCTTCTTTCTGAGGGATTGCAAAGGGGGGGGGGGGGAGCCTATAGATTAGGAGCCCTAATGTGCACCCTGGCTTGAACCATCTGCAGAAAAACAACCACCAAAAAAACCAACTTTATTGACCCATCAGGAAAGCTCCAACCTTTCCTGGGCATTTGCTATGAAGGAATTATGTGATAAAGATATTGCGGTTATGTCTTAAGAATCCTTAACACTTACAGATGCATTTGAAACACCCACAGATACAGAACATGAGGTCTGGGTGCAGGGATGACACGGAAGCCGAACCGTGACGACCGGGAGGGTCATTGTACTGTATTCCTTATATTTACACTTTCCTCCCGGCACGTGAGAAACCGTTGCCTTGCTGTGACGCTGTGGCTGGGGTGCTCGCAGAGCCCTCACCGGGTCCCGGGATCCGCTGTTAAATGACCGGTGGAAAAGCGCTTTCCGCTCGGAGTCCCGAGGGGGAGGACCGAGAGAGGGGGACGTCCCGGGTGCAGGACGGGCCGACGCTCCGGCGTCCCTTCACCCTCCAGGGCGCCCCACGGCGACAGCCAGGGGCTGCGTTCCCGCCGCTCCCCTCCCGCCTTCCGGAGAAAACGAGCACCTGCCCCACGTCCCCGCAGCTGAGTCCACACCGCCCTACAGCTCAGGGGGCGAGCAGAGCGGCTGCGCGGCCCCGGCGCCCACCTCGCGAGGACGCCGCCGGCCCCACTTCTCGCGATAGTTACCTCCCGGGCGGCGCTCCCGCGGAAGCCGCGCAGGCGCACTGGCGAATGTAAGCGGAGTACAGCGCCTCGGCCTCCGCGTACTCGCCCTTGTCGAAGTGGGCCTGGGCGAGGCCTAGGGTTGCGCGGCTTCCCTGTCCTTGCGGCCCCGACATCGCGGTCGGAGGTCTGGCCTTCGGGGTGGAATGAGGGCTGATTTCAGAGGCGGAACCGCAAAGCCACTTCCGGACTCGGAGTTTACCCTCCGCGCTAGCCCGGGGGACAGCGCCGCGCAGGCTGCCGGGAGAGATGGGACCGGCCCCTGGGAAGGGCAGGTCCTTCGTTACTGTTAGTCCTGCCGGCCTCGGCCCCCAGGAAAGTGATAGATGGAACTGGCTCCCAACCCCGTGCCCCAATGCTGCGAGGAGCTTGCCCTTTGTTACAATGGGGGGGGGGGGGGGGGGGAGCCATGCCGGAAGCGGAAGAGACCTCGGTTGTTTTATGAATGGGGAAGTGCAGCACCTATCGGGTTTCAGCGTCTACCCAAGCAAGACACCCCAGTTCCGAGCAGCCTCTGGTTAACCCCAGACACTGGAATCCCACTCACTCGGTTGTCCCATGGTCCAGCGTCCCAATTCAAACTGTTTATTAGCCCCAAGACCATAGATTGTAAACTTCTCAACCCTTTTGAACCTTTGGAATAGTATAAAGATTAATGAAACAGTAGTTTGTGCCGACGGTCTGTGGTCTATGATGTTACTTTACATTCCTTGACTTTTTTTGCCAAAAGGAAACCCATATCGAAATTTAAGTATGTTTAATTCAAGTAAAAATTATGTAAAGTGAATAATCCAGAGGAAATAAAGAAAAAACAATTCCATATACAATAACATCAAAAAGAATACAATACTTAGGAATTAACCAAGGAGATAAAAGACTTCTACAATGAAACGTTGCAGAAAGTAAAGACATAAATAGAAAGACTTCCCATGTTCATGGATTGTAAAGCAATATTTTACTAGTAAATATGCCATCACAGATTCACTGGAATCCCTCAAAACACCAATGATGCTTTTACAGAAATAGAAAAATCCATTCTAAATCCATATGGAATTTCAGGGGATCCCACGTAGCCAAAACAATCTTGAAAAAGAACAAAGTTGAAGGACTCGTGCTTCCTGATTTAAAATCTTACTACAAAGCTACTACAGTGATCAAAATAGGGTGGCACTGGCATACGGCAGTCTTCTCAATAAGTGGTGCTGGGAAAACTGGGTATCTGCATGCAAAAGAACACAGTTGGATCCTAACCTAACACCATATTTAAAAATTAACTCAAGATGGATTAATGAACTGAATATAGGAGCTGAAAATACAAAATTCTTAGACGAAAACAAGACAAAAACCCTCATGACACTGCATTTAGCAATCTTGGATATGACACCAGTGGCACAGACAACAAAAGGAAAAATAAATTGTACTTCATGGAAATTAGAAACTTCTGTACAACAAAAAGGCTATCAACGGAGTAAAAAGACAACCCCGAGAAGGGAGAAAATATCTCGAATCATGTATCTGATAAGAGTGGGGAATGCCGAAATGGAGATTCTGTGGGGCAGGCTGGCTGGTGTGTCCACCTGCTCATAGAACACACTCGGGATTCTGACATGGCGTCCCCATCACACGAGAAGCTCTGGTCTACAGGACACTGAAGAGTCATGCCCTGCAACAGGTGCTGGGGCAGGTTCAGTGGCTGTCCCTCCAACTCATGCCCGTCTTCCATAGAGTCCACCTACACGGGTACTTGGCCTGCAGAGTGGCATCATCAAGCCTTCCCTCTGCCAGCTCACTCAGAGATACAACTAAAACAAGATGATCTGCAGGCAGTGTTATGCTTGCTGCAGCCCCGTGCTGTCAACTGGCACAGGAAGTGTGGCCACACCAACAACCTGTGCCCCACGAAGAAAGTCAAATCAGGCTCCTCCTTCCCCACAGGGTGGCCGCCTACCTGAGCCCCCGGGCCCTGGGGCCTCAATAAAACTTCCATTTTGTTAACTGGAGCAGCAAAAAATAAAATAATTTTTTAAAAACAACACACACATTCATACATATACACACAGGCAAACATGTATTTCCATAATATATATGGAGCACTTCTAAAACTCAACTTTTCCGAAGTTGGTGTACTGTTTTGCATTTCCACCAGCAACATATAAGGGTTTCAACTGCTCCATATCCTCACCAGCACTTGTCAATTTTAAATAGTATAGTGATTATTTTTAAAATGAATTGAGAAAATAATAAGAATACACAGAAGGGGGCAGCATAATATTGCTATTTGCATTTTAGAAACTCAGTAGTAATATCTTGGAGCTATATCATCATCAAATTAAATACTCTTGATTTTCTCTTAAAAGTCTAGTAACATAATTTTCTCCTCTCCCCCATTTCTAAATGAGAACTCTGTGTGGCCTCTAAGGAGTACTGCACTCTAACCTCCAGTCACCTGACATTTGCCTAGTACCCTAATAGGTGGTGGTGGTCATAGTTTCTCCTATTTGGTAGCAAAAGCGATATTATACATGCATTATGCCTCCAGACCCTTTCTTCTCTTATCCACTCTGCAGCCCAACAGCCTTCTAACCAACCCCCACGAAAATATTTAAACTAACAAATACCATGTTATCCATAAGTTTTATATAAAGAAAACTTAACTCATTTTTTTACTTTAATATTTATTATTTTCATATTATTTCACTTAATGCCACATAAAACCAAAGATATCAGCCCCTGAAATACAAAAATATAATTTCAAAGTGTACTTTAGAAAAAAAATGTCTAATACAGTCATATTTGTGCAGGACAGCAGGCGGGTTAACAATGCTGTTGCTTTTGGGCACAGTGCCTACTTGTTTAGCTTTATCAGTAGGTTCTGTCATCTCAGTACTTTGGCTTACCATGTGACTCTGAAACTTCACATAGTTCAGACCAAGTTATATGATAAAGCATTACTTAAAGGGACTTTCTACAAGAACAGAACAGAACTGTTTCCTATACTATCTTTAATACACTACCTCAATCCAACTTCTTTCCAAGTATTTGTTACATACAGACAATTTTGTTCCCTGTGCCCCTGTCACCATGGGAGACTTTGTTGTTGTTATCCTGAAAAAATCCTTCATGTTGAATAAAACCAGTTGGGTCAACTCATGCTGTGGGTCTTCCTCTAGTACCACTTTCAAGACAGACAAGGTCCCCAAAACATGGCAGATCACTAAAACTTTCACAGCTATAAATCCCAAAGAACATAATTAAGTCTACAAGAGGTTATTTAGAGATTTGGGGTTCTATATTAAACAGAACAAGAAGTAGAGACAGCCACTCAGGCTCTATCTGAAATAATTAACTGGAGGAAAAATTCTAGCGCTCAGGCATGGTTGAACTAGTAGCAAATGAGAAGGCCCAAAAGAGAGTTCCCAATAGATGTGTTAGGAAAGGCTTGAGGAGTCAATAGCTGACTTGGGGCTTGAAGCAAATTGTTTAACCTCCTCTGGTACAACTTTGCCCCGCTCCCATGTTGCCTCTATGCCCTCGCCAAAACTTTTCAGTGACTTAGTAATCTTGACACTATGAGAAAAAAATTTCTTATTCAGAATATTTCCATAGTATCATGTAACCAACCATAAGATAGATAAATAGATAGATGACAGACAGACATGAAATAAGCTTGACTTCCATATGTTTCATGTGAAAATCAGCATCATTATTTCATAGTCATAGTTTAACACAAAATTTTATACATAATATGTACATGTGTATATAATATAGATATTATATATATGCGTAATTTATATATAATTTTATGTCAAAATACAACTATGAAATAAAGATGCTGATTTTCATATAAAATGTATGGAAGTCGACCTTATTATATACACAGTGATAGCTATGCATATACTACTATGTGTTACAGTTACACACGACTCGTCGTTCCTTTATGCCACTGAACTGTGGCATAAAGGACAGAAGTTGTAGTTACTGATCTCCTGCGCCAGCACGCAGTGCTTGCACACACTGCACATCCAGAACTGGTACTCGGTGATGGGGCTGCCGGTGGCAACGCATGTTGGCAGTTTCCCTTTCCCTCTGTGAACATAAGAGGAAGAACAAATCATTATACTTCAAAGCTTCTAATTACTTAATACTTTATGACATTTAAAAACTGAGGAATAAAAAATATTTCAAGGTAAACTTAAAAACTTTTCTTACAATGAGAAAATAAAGCATTAATCTACTTCTAAGACTAAATAATATAGGGTATAATGTTAAGGTAACCTGCTTCAAAACTTAGTGCTTTAACTACTATATCACACTGTTATACATATAGAAATCCAAACTTCTAAAAAGGTAGAATGACACTTACTAATTAGAACTAGCCTTACCCTTTAAGAAGGTTGTCCAATTCCGATTTTCTATTGTCTTTTGGCGTATGTTTGGTGAAGATTTCTATAGCAAGGTCTTCATATTGCTGTTTCTGCTCGGGACTGAGGCTCTCTAACGATTCGAGTTTAATAAAAGCTTTTGAACAAGTCCCAAAGGCTTCACAGGCACAAGCGCAGAGTGCCAGCAGAGAGTAGATCTCCACGGCGGGGATAATGTCTTCATAGTCTCGCAGGTGAAGAGCTGGGGAAGAAAGAACAATGTGGACTTTGCAGAGCAATTCTGATCGCGCCTGGGAAAGAATCTGTGCTGCGCTGTCTTACTTTACCCTACATGAGCTTTAGCACAATGAAAGAAAACAATGGTGGGAGGTCGGAGCACTGGCAGGAAGAAGCACGCTACGTGATCTCCAGGGTCCGGAACGCCAGCTGGCAGCTCCGGTCCTGGAAATATAGACTGATGATCTGAGGGTGTGATGTGCTGGTGATGACAGGAGCAGCAGCCTGGTGACTGCACAGTGGCCCAACCAAGATGCTACAGGGAGGCCGGGTGGATGGTGACATTCTACAGTACTGTCGTGGCCCATCTGAAAGCACTATGGTTCAGTCATTCATGTGTCCTGGCTTATAAGAAAATTCTCATACCTATGCTCTTTTGGAATTAATATATCATACTGCATGTAAATAATCTATACATTACAGTACATAAATACAATGGCATGTTACACAACTACTAAAAATAGTCACATAGCTCTCTTTACCAACATGGAAAGATAACTGCAATATACTGTTGAAGGTAGAAAGCAAGCCCCTGAACAACATATATTGTATTGATATTTTTTCAGTAAAATTGTATACAAACAGCAACTTTATGGATAAAGAGAAATGTCAAAAAGGGCCCTAGCTGGTTTGGCTCAGTGGATAGAGCCTCAGCCTGCAGGCTGAAGGGTCCTGGTTCAATTCCAGTCAAGGGCACATGCCTGGGTTGCAGGCTCAATCCCTCCCCAGTAGGGGCATCCAGGAGGCAGCGGATCAATGATTCTCTCTCATCATTGATTTTCTACCTCTCTCTCCTTCTCCCTTCCTCTCTGAAATCAATAAAAAAATATATTTAAAAAAATGTCAAAAAGGAAGTTCACCCAAATGTTGGAAATGACTATTTGTGAGTTATAAAATTTTACGTTTATCTTTGAATTTATCTTTTACCTTTTATCTTTTTGTTTTAGTTGAAATTGTTATATAAGTATCATTTTTATTTTAAAAAGTTAAATGCTATAGAAATCTATCTACTAATATAAAAATATTTTACAACATATTACTGTTTTTAAAAAGTACACAAAAGTATGATCTGCTATACTCCCAATATTGTAGAAAAACAAATTTACTTACTTAAATATATTTATTTTATGTAATATATTTTATTATATAGATTATAGATTATAAATATTTATATAATATATATATACACACATACAAAAGGACATGGCAATTAAGTGGGGTTTTTTAAATAAATAGAATAGTTAATACTACAAATGTTCTTTTTGCTTATCTCAAACTTCTTGTTTTTCTGTGAATCGTACATATTGCTTTCTATGTATTAAAAAATAATAAGAATGTCAAAAAGGGGAATGCACAAACACATTATAGATAGCAAATCTCAAACATATGAAAATCAATCCATCGGAAAAAAGGTGTTATTGAAATTACTATAAGGCCCTTCCTATTCAGCTTAGAATTTTAGAGCCCGCCCATTAGGGAACAGGCCCACCTGTCTTCAGTGCACTGTCCGCATAGCCCTCGTAGAGCTGCCTCTGCGCCAGGATGAAGAAGTGGTAGGCCTCGGCGCCCCGCCAGGCATTATCTGTGAGCCGGCTGGTTGTGGACAGCACCTCTTCCTCCAGCAAACCAGCCAGCGCGGAAGTGGCCTGCAAGTGAAGCACAGGATTCCCTCAGCACAGCCACAACAACGGCCCCGCCCATGAAGATAACTTCTGAAGTTGCTACATTCCAATCTCTAAATTAGCAGATTTTATCATTACAAAACTGTCACTGCAGACTTAATTTCTTCATTATAATTCATGTTTTAGCAAACTGGTATGATCAAATTTTCTTCAGCTTTACCGAGGTATAATTTAAATAAATATAAGATAGTTAAAGTATACATTGTGGTGACTTGCTATACATATACATTGTGAAAGGACTGATCTAATTTTAAAACAGAATTGATTAAACTTTAATAAGAGATTCATTTGCATATTAAAATAATATACATAATCTAGAAAATTTTTAGGACTCACAGATTAGAAAGGATTTTCTAAGTAAGGAATTAAAGCAGACTGTAGATTAGTCTTATAGTAAAAATAGTTTTCCTTATTTCCAAATACTAATTCCATATCAGTCATTCCTTTCCTCATATCACTTAAGGAAATAAATGCAAATAAGCAAATTAAGCGGCCTGTCCAAAAAGAGAAGTTTGATTGTTTTTTCTTTAAACACTTCGGATGAGTTATATAAGGGTCTACTTACCTCCGAACTCTTTCCTTTAACTTTTCCTCGCTGAGCGTTTTTCATCTGCTCGTGGTACTGCTCTATCAATAAGGCTGACAGTACATACAGCTTCTTGACACACAAAGGTTTAGTTCTTTTCTTCGCCTCTTCATCAGCAATCTTTAAGTATTTAAAGAATTGGGGGATGATATTGCTCAATCTATATTTGTACAGATATAATCACCTCTAAATTTAATTCTCTTAAAAAAGCAGGAAAGTCAGTAGGATGGAATATAAATATCCCTCATTTTAAATATTTTTAAACCCACTTTCTTTTCCTTAGTACTGATAAGTACTTAGTTCCTGCTTAGTATTTAACCCTTGAAGTTATAACTTAGAAGATTCTTAGAAAATAACAGATGTCAAGTCAGAATGAAGAAAGCATTCAAGGAATGGGTAGTATTTTCCATAACAGATTTTTTCTTTTTCTTTTTTAATATATGTTTATTGATTTCATAGAGGAAGGGAGAGGGAAAGAGAGAGATAGAAACATAAATGATGAGAGAGAATCATTGATCGGCTTCCTCCTGCACGCCCCCTACTGGGGATCAAGCCCGCAACCCGGGTATGTGCCCTTGACCGGAATCAAACCCGTGCGTGACCTTTCAATCCACAGGCCAATGTTCTATCCACTGAGCCAAACCAGCTAGGGCACAAAGAAATTTTTTAAATAATGTTCTAAGTACACAGAGACTAAATGGCTTTAACATGGTAGGTATATCTTTCAGAAATTTTTATTTAAACAATTCTGAGGGAAATTTTTCATTTTTTCATTAAAGCAAATGTGAAAAGAATAGAATGTAAAATGTGCATACACTCATACTGTACTAGTCACCTTCCTGCCAAATGCATATTATGAAAAGTGTAACGTCTTTAAGACGTGTGCATTTTAAGGGACCCAAAATTCTATTGTCAACAGGACTTAATTCCCAGTTAAGGGAAATTGTACTTTGTGGTCCCTAAAAATTCTATAATTCTTTAATGTCAGTATTAAATAAACACATAATTGTTTAGGTATCAATAAGATGCTAATATTAATAAATAGCCTGTTAGTAAAGGTAATAATAATAAGATAACACATTGTTATAGTAGTGATAAAACCAGAGGTATTTTGCTACAACAAATATTTGTTTCCAAACAAATTAGAAAATGTCTTAACATCTAAGAAAACACTGGTAACTAGAACAAACCAAATACCAACAATATTACATACCTTAAACATCAATTTAGCAGCATCATAAAAGTAATTGGCTTTCCGATAGAGTTCTATGGCATCAAGAGTTTTATTCTTTTCCAATAAGTGAGCTGCATACCTCGCTAAGAGGGATCCAATTTCTTTCATATTATGATTTTTAGCCAATTCAACAGCTTTGTTCCACTAGGAGAAAAAAATATACCGTTCAGTTACCTAAGCACTTATAGTCACCTATCACAGACTTCACACAATAAATCTTTAAGTTTATAATAATAATGCTGTATTAAAATTAAAATGGTATATGTTTTTTTAAATCACTTAAAATAAAAGCAATTATAAGTTTTACAAGTAAAACATGCATCAAAATGATGACATGATCTAAGACTTTGCTTTGCTTAAGAAGTACATCCTAAAAGGAAAGCTTCAAAGTGGATAATCACATTAATCTTAAAATTCTAACTGCTCAAACTATGAGAGAGAAAAAGATGTGTATAGTACATCAAAATACACAATTTCAGTTACGAAAATATCCTATCAGCTATAACATTCAAAAGATATTTTTTTATAAAGCAAATGAAGCTTTATAAAATACTTTGGGAAAATACTTAAAAGAATGCAGCGATAGTGAACAATGTCAACAACAATTCTGTACTTCAATTTTAGTTAAGTTCCAGCTCTTTAAAATATCAAGTATACATTTTCTTTAAAGGCAAAAGAATATAGATTTGCCAAAAGAAATATTAAGAAAGTAACTCAATCCTTTCCTCTTGCAATAATCATTACCTGGTCCTTCTATGGAAACAAAACCCAATCCTAATAAAATGCAGAAAATTATGAAATTGCTTCCAGATAAAAACTTGCCTGTTCCCATACTGAGCTAGTTTTGACTGCGTCAGCCTTAATGGTGGCGCTTCAAGAGGCGAGGGAAGGCCAACCTTTCCTCGGTCCTCAACTACGTCAGAGACGTCCTGTCTCCTGTCACTACTTTCATCCCAAGCTCACTACTTCCATCCCAAGCTCTCCCACCCTTATGTTGGCCACAGTTTCTAAAGGACGACCGCGGTCACTCAACTTCCAGTTCCTTACTTGGTTGAGATGCACACAGGTATCTACTGCTGCCTTTGGTTGATTACATTTCAAAAACGCAGTCACTGCTTGTTCACACATTCCAACTCTCACAAACATTTGTGCTATTTCCTGTAAGGACAAAACAATACTCTCAGATTTCACAGACCAAGGAAATCACTTCTACTTGAACTTACAAGACTCCCTGGGAACGTGTGCGTATTAAATGGACTGGTGGTTACAGTAATTTTGCATTTAAACAGACAGAGGGACAGAAGCCACCAACCAGCACGGATGCTAACCATCACCCTCTCTAAACCCGTGCTCCCCGGCTCCCACCGGGATCTGAGTTTTAACCAGGACGTGAAGACACTGACTCTTTTCTTCCTCAGGTTAGAAGCTAGTTTACAGAAACACCAACCAAGCAAACCCCACACTCGTGGTAAGCAAAGCCTTTAGGCATATGGTATCATCAAAGGTAACTGTTAATTTGAGGCTTACGGGAACTCTCATTCACAGAGCTCCCCAATATCCCTATAAAGAATGCCCCAACAAGCTGGCCATTCATCGGGTCAGGACACTGGACCCGAAACAGCTCCCTCGGAGGGCGGTGGCGGGAGAGAAACCACACAAAAAACATCACACCTACTGGGCTGGACTTCCCATTTCCAGAATATTTTCTTTTCTTTCTGAATCTATTTGGCCAGAGTTGTTCTTTCCCCACCCCTACTTTTAAAATATTTTGAGAAATATAAAAGTATATTTTGTACCAACTATCTTTTAAAAAGTAATGCTTATATTTTCTGATTATAAACTAATACATTCTTATGGTTAAAAATTTTTTAAACACAAAAATGTGGTTACTCATAATCTATTAACCACAGGAGACCGTTCTCAACAGTCTGATGGAATTTCCTAACATCTTTGTCCTCTGAATACATGTGTGTATATGAGGTGGTGCATGTATTGTAATCATACCATACAGGGTGGGGCAAAAGTAGGTCTACAGTTGTGAGTATGTGAAAACAGAGTTTATTCTTGTATCATTATTTAGTAACTAGAGGCCCGATGCACGAAATTTGTGCAAGAGTAGGCCTTCCTTCCCCCGGCTGCCAGCACTGGCTTCCCCTGGCACCCAGGACCCGGGCTTCCCTCGAAGCTCTGGCTTTGTCCGGAAGGTCGTCTGGTCTAATTAGCATATTACACTTTTATTATTATAGATTAGTAATTATTAAACATTATTAATTTGTATTATTTTCCGCACAAACAACTGTAAACGTACTTTGCCAAACCCTGTACTAGTATAAGGCTTTGTATCCTGCCTTTCCCACTTAAATATTATGTACATTTTACCATATTACTAAAAACTGCTTCAAAACTTGATTTGAAATGTGTAGAACTATTTTAAGTTCTTAATATTTTAGTTATTTAAGTGTTACTATAGCTATAATTACTTAGTATTGACTTAGTAACATTACTGTTCTGGATACTCCACAGCAAGACTTTTTCTGCGTCATTTGACACACGAACAGACAACAGCCACGTGGGCTACGCTGTCGTTATCCCGGGTCACAGGTAATTTCCATTTCTCTCCCTTCCAGAAAACACACAGGGTGAGAAGGAAGGGTGTGAAATGCCCTGCCACAGGGATAACTGCTCTAATTCACAGAAAATGGGCTTCTCAGAACTCTATGCTCACCTATTAAGAGACAACATTTTTGTGGCAGCGCTCACAGCTGATCTGTGTGCAGACTCTGCAGTTGAGAGCTGCTAACTCTGTGGGTGTTACACTGCTCAGTGGTTTACATTTTGGATAAAGCAAGTCAAGTACAAACTCATTACCATCATCCAACAAGTAAAGCTGCTTAAAAAGGACAAAGTTCCAAAGAACTTGTAGTTTCTCTTTTTTAACACAATATTTTATTGTTGAAATAAACTAATAAAAGTCAAGCTCTCTTTTTAACTCTTGTTGCAGCAAATTTCAAACATACACATACTAAGCACCAGACACAGCCTGGACTATTCAAAAGCAAATATCTGACCACATATCATTTCATCTGTAAATATGTCCTGGTTCAGCTAAGTTTTATAAGCAATTTTATAAAACGGGTAAGACTACGCAGAACTGTGATCACGTTAAAGTAGCAGGAATGTTAGTAGGTTTTCCTCCATTTTTAAGTATTCTGTAATATTGATGTAATGTTTTTTTTTGTTTGTTTGTTTGTTTTTAAATATATTTTATTGATTTTTTTACAGAGAGGAAGGGAGAGAGATAGAGAGCCAGAAACATCGATGAGAGAGAATCTGTAAATATGTCCTGGTTCAGCTAAGTTTTATAAGCAATTTTATAAAATGGGTAAGACTGCGCAGAACTGTGATCACGTTAAAGTAGCAGGAATGTTACTAGGTTTTCCTCCATTTTTAAGTATTCTGTAATATTGATCTAATGTTTTAGCAATCAAAAGCATTGTTCCACATCTAAGAAAGTAAGATTATAGATTAATTTAAAATTTTCCTTCCCACAGAGGATATATCCTGACTATAACATAAAAGCCTTATAAAGTAAACTAACAACTTCAAAAACTTCAATTTACAATACCCACTGGAAGCAACTTATGGTTTTCTGGAAGTGAATTGGCAAGATTCTCCAATCCCTCACAATCTTCTAACATGTAATAACACTCAGCTAAGCGTTCCTGGTTTTGGCCTTGTACGTAATATTGTACAGCATTCAACCTATGGGAGAAAAAAGGAAAACTTTTAAAGCTAATGTGAACCTCCTGATAAATAGCACTTTCACCAAAAAATGTTCCTTCATTAGAATTACTAGGATTTTCTAGTCAACATCTTCAGTTACAAAATGTCTTTGAAGCATAGAAATTGGGGGGCGGGGGTGGAATCTAAAACTGTGAAGCATGCTTTAGTTACAACATTCTTTGAATAGTCTTAATACTGTTTTAATCTGATACACAGTGGTGCTTCCAGACACTGACATCAATAGAAAAGCATACTGCTCAAAATGAAAACTGAAGAATAAAAGCCAATGATTTCTGAAAGTAACCTACAATAACAAAATAAGCCAACATAAATGCTGTTTTCACTTTTTCGGAAATGAATCATAGAATGGCTTAGAATTGCACACTGTGGTCTCAGACAGGAAGAGCTGCCGGGAGTTAAGCTCAAGGTTTTTGAGTTTGAAACTCCAGAGTTGCACAGAGCTTATCTAACAACTGGGAGCATCTCATGCCCAACGTGAACCTAGAGCTACTTGAAGTGAAGGACCCAGGAGGCTGCTCCTCATTTCCTGAGCATCATTTCCCAGGTAAGAATGCCGGCAGCTACGTTCCACAGGCTGTGATTGGCTGAGTGGGTCCAGACAGGTTCCTTACCACTTCTGTCGGTCAGCAAAGTAGTCTCCGATGGCATTGTGGGCTTGCTCAAGGAGACTGTCGTCTGCATCACCAGACCCAGTTTTCAGGAGCTGGAGTACTCTAAACCAATCTCCCAACTTCAGCCGGAGGCCAATAGCAAGATCTCTGCAAACAGAGGCATTCATTCATTCACTAATTCATTCATTTGACAAATATTTATCAAGTGCCTACTATGTCCTAGGTCCAATTCTAGGGTACTGAGAATACACAGCAATGAACAGACAGACATGGAAATTCTCCAAACATTTTAGAAACTTAACCTGACCAGGTAAGAAGCAATGGGGAGAACCTGGAATAGGGAAAAGGAAACAATTTGCCTCCTTTTATTTTCCTGGACTTCCAATTTCCTCAGCAAAATAATGACTTCAATAATAATCACTTCTTTTCATCAATTTCTTAGACCTGATCAGGTTTATTTAAAAACCAAACATATAAAAACATGTTTGGCTTTATCTTTCTTTTCAGGGCTTGAGTTATATTAAGGGCCTCTCACAAGTACAAATAATATGAATAAAAATTAGACAATGTTTAGAGCTGAAATGAAGTTCATACATTATTTTATATAAATCTAAAATAAAATATAAAGAGTAAAAGTCAATCCCTAAATACGTTTGATTTTTATTTCATGCTCCTTGACAACAGTAAATTAAATAATGGCCTAAACCCAAATAATGAACTGTGTAATAAATGAGAAAAGCCCCCAGTCACTGTGCTCACATGATTATTTTTCCTACCAAGGGAAAAAATCTACCAGGGCCAGCTATTCATATGTGTGAAAACTAAGAAAACTGCCCCAAATTACAAGCCATAAATTAGTGAGGGGCATGTGGAATATCTAGGTTGTACTCCAAACTGAAATGATTTTCTAAAAGAAACGGTTTGGTACCGTTAGTCTGTTTTACATTCCTCCTTCATAAAAAAGTGATGACCTCTGGCAGTACCCCGGATGCCGGCACCCTGAGCACTGACCTTCTGTCCATGTCAAGATACATCTTCTCAGCCTCTTCGAACCTGCTGAAGTAGGCAGCCACTTCCGCCTGCTTCATGGCCTCGCTCTGCAGGTGGCCCAGGCGCTTCACAAACTTGATGCCCTGGTAATCTTTGCAGTGCACAAACGCTTGCTCTGCCGTGTGCAAATCCAGCTTCTGGAGAGCCGCTTCGGCCAGCAGGCGCCTTCAGAAAAAAAGAATCCGAAAAGTCTATGCAAATTCCTGATAAACGAGTCTTGCACCAGAACTCAATGATCATATCTATGGTTTCCAGTGAAGCATGGTGGGAAGCGATTATTCTCACACATCTTTATGCCCACTTCATTTAATATTATGCCTATTCTGAGGTCTTCCAAATCTAAAATGAATTTATCTTAAAAAGAAGAACGAGAGCGGGAAGGCCATCCCGATGGAGGCTGGCAGGAGAGGGGGCCAGAGCTGAGGGTTTAAAAGCACCCACCAGTCCTAGCCTTTTTGGCTCAGTGGATAGAACGTCGGCCTGGGGACTGAAGGGTCCCAGGTTAGATTCCAGTCAAGGGCACATGCCTGGGCTGTGGGCTCAATCCCCATTAGGGGGCATGCAGGAGACAGCCAACCAATGATTCTCTCTCGTCATTGATGTTTCTACCTCTCTCTTCCCTTCCCTTCCTCTCTAAAATCAATTTTAAAAATTTAAAAATTAAGAAGAAAACACCCACCAGCCACTTGGGGAGGGTTCTACTTCTACCTACCAAAGTCGGGGGTGCGGATTGTCCTCTATGAACTGAGACGCATCTTCAATTCCCACCTTCTCAATCAATGCTCGGCTATCTCGCAGGGACCGAATCTCAAAGTTAATTATGTAATCCTTGTTGGGATGTTCTGGATTCTAAACATAAAGATGGAAAGAAATTCAAATGGTTGCCTTTGGAGTATATGTTTCTTTTTTAGTTTAACAAAAAACTGCACCGTAGTGTAGGCAAAACTTGGAAGCAAAAGAAGTCCCCCGTGTGGGTCTTTTGAGTTACCCAGAAAACATGCCTCCTAGGCTCTCAGGCTGCCTGTGGGAACAGGGGACAGTGGTAGGAGTCCCTTTCTAGAAGGGACACTCAGGCAGGGGTTTCCCTCAGCTCAAACAATCTATGATCTATCCCGAGGCACTGCTGACTTCTGGCCCAAAGCCTCTGCCCCTCCCTCCTTCACCTCCCTCCCAGCCTGGGCAATGAAAGGGTTGCTCCACGTGCAGCTGAGCAGCAGCAAACAAAAGTAAAAGAGCTGGTGTTCATTGCCACTTTTGTTTTGTAATTTAATAATCTAACAACAACAACAAAAACAAAGGCCTGTCTTGCAGGGAAAAGCTAATGGCCAAAGAAAGGAAACAAGCGGTTATAATGAACTCAGCAACATTCTACATATTCCAAGTAATGAAAAGCAAAGCGTATGGGAAAATGAGAGCTCTGGGTGTCAACAGCAATGGCTCCCCAGAGACCAGTTCTCTGAAAACGTGAACTGAGCCGCGTGGACCCCTGCTCAGTCTGCCACGAAACCACTGTATCTAGAAGCTGGGAAGTTCTCAGGGATCTCCAGGCACCAAGGAGGAAGTAGTATGCAAAGAGCATGAGGTTGGGCTCAAATCCTAACTCCACTGCTTTCTGGCTGACAACTCTTTACCTGCCTACCGTCCGCGTCCTACAGATGTGAGGCAGGAGGGCAAGGGTGAAGGGTGAGAGGTGAAGCTTAAACGCTGTCAGTGTCAAACATCAAAGATGAAGTGTGAGGCATTCTATCATCTCCACTGTGAGCGTGGGGCCCTTCTCCACGTGGAGAGCACGTCTGCAACAAGTAATGACAAAGACCTGGCCCTGTTTAGATTTGTCAAAGAACAGAACTGGTTCCATCTGCAGTTACTGTCCTATTTAAATTGAATACATAACATCAGAGAATATATATTTCCCTTTCCTCTCTTATGAATGAAGAGATAAGGCCTTTTGCTTGTCATCTTTCCCAAAAGATTTAAATATGAGACTAAACAACTACCAAAAAGCCAGTCTCCTTCCCGCTCTCTCACACCATTTTCAGACCAGCTGGGGAGGCTGCCCTTTCCCCCCAACGCCTCCTTACGGAAGTAGAAACCTTTTTACACCTTCTAGGTGCCTGTGGGCCCATCACCCTTGACATCCAAATCGAACTTTGGGTGGGGTCCATCCTGCTGCTGCAGGGTAGTCATGATATAGGAAAGAAAAAAACCAGTTCCTAATAAAATGGCTATAATTACATAGCAAACCAAAATGTGAAAACATGCTACAAACTGCAACTAACTTCTGGAAATTTAAAATCTACTATTCTGATTCCGAAAAATATACAAAGTACATATAAAAAGTAAGTGCTTTGGATAAAATGAAGCTAAAACTAATTCTCAAGTGATGGTTAATGAAGACCAAAGCAGGGGTTTGAAGAGATATCTGGAACCAGAAATAGGTTATTTTTTAAAAACCTGGAAAAAATGAAAAGATGGTGAATTTTCAAAGAAAAAGTTACTCAAGTACCCTAGAGACAGAAAAGGACTAAGTAAATTATCAAAAGTTTCTTCAGGACCTCTTCGTTATTAATATAAAAATGACAACAACTAGCTACCATTTTTGAGCTCTTGGTCCTAGCACTGTGCTAAGTGCTTGTTACACATTATAAATCATAATCCTATCAGATAGGTGTTACCATTATCCGTACTTGATAGAGGTAAAAACTGAGGCTTGTAAACAGGAAAGTGACACTCTGAAGAAGAGGAAACTGTCTAAAGGTGTACAGTGACAGAGCAGGTGGGGCCCAGATACACTGACTCCTCAATGCGTACCCCTAACCGGGACCCCACACTGCTTGCTGCAAAATTAATCCCAGTCAAGCCAGCAGCAGAAATATAATTGTTTTTTAAGAATTACCTTGCCCTGGCCAGTATGGCTCAGTTAGTTGGAGTGTCATCCCTACCAAAAGGTTGCCAGTTTGATTCCCAGTCAGGGCACATGCCTGGGTTTCAGGTTCGATCCCCAGTTGGGGCACATTCCTATGTGAGGCAACCAATCGATGTTCCTCTTCCACATCAATGTTTCTTTCTCTCTCCCTTTTCCTCTCTCTAAATAACCAATAAACCATACCTTCCAGTTAGGATTAAAAGAAAATTACCTTTAATATCTCGTCCAATAACACAGATTTAATTTCTAAATCCTCAAAGTTGCAAATATATCCAGAAGTCTGAATGGGTTCCTTTAAAGACAAAAACAAATGTTATACTTAATTATATAAAATTTTCCTTCTTCAACATAAAGCAGAGGAATGAATAGCAGAGTGAGTTAACCACACGGGGACCACAGCCAGCCAGGTCCTCGTGAATGAGAACAGTACAGCATGGTTTATGAAGAAACCCAGTCAGTGGTAAGGTTATAAAAATTCATCTAGCTGTAAATCTCATAGGAATCTAAGTGCTAGCCAAGCCAGACAACAAGCTCAAATTTAAAAGAAGAAGGCTGCTCTGTTAAAACTACTTAAGAAACACTTTCCACAGAGGACGTACAGAACATGTCAAGGATGAGGACTGTTCCCCCGTAAGACCAAGTATTTTAAAACTCTACGGAAATGTTTCTGTTTACGTTCAGAAATTCATGCAGACAACACCAATAAACCTCTTGCAGAAACAAAGGAGAAATACCCAGGTCTTGATATTTGTACCGTTATGATTTATGTACCGTTAATGCTCATTTCTTGTCTTTACCTCAGGATCCAAGTTTCTGAAAACATACATTCTTGTTTTCTCCATCATTGCAAACAAATCAGGATTATCTCTGGCCCACTTCATATCCCAGACATCTTTCCGCTCCAATTTCAACAGCTCGCCAATGACCTGCTGCCCCGTGCTGTCCGTTACCCGTGCATCCAAGTCAAAGAAGGTTAGGACTCCTGAGTTGTCTATGATGGCAAGACGGCTACAAATAATGAACCCGGAGAAGGGGAAATGGTAAGTTACTATCAGCGATCATGAATATAAGTATGACCCAGCAATCCAGGTAGAAATGGCTTTAGATTAAAAAAACTGACTTCAAACACAGTTTTACAAATTTGATAGAAGACACGGACTACTCTCCACTTTGCTTCCTTGTAAGGAAAAGATATCCAAGGAGATTAAAGCAACTGGCATATAAATAACTTAAACATTGCACTAGCATTTCTATATTTTGCCCGATTAGAGAAAGACATCTAAACCAAATACAGTAGCAAAAATATAAATATTTAAATACTAATACAGTATAGTCAAACCACACTGAACTATAAGGCAAGTTTAAACACACACATGTCTTTGCATTTATTACATAAATCTAGCAATCCACACTGATAACGTCTAAGTCACACATCTGCCTGAGGGGGGCCTTCAGACTTACCTAGAGTTGCAATTCAGCGATAACTGGTTGGCTCGACAATTAAGGGAATATTTTTGAATCAAACCAACATTAGGAAGACTGTATCTCTGAATGGCGCCAGACTCACGACCCTATGGAAATTACTTTTGATTATTAAGCAAATTTCCACAATATTTTAAAGACCAACATTAAATTACAACTACAGGTCTCTCTATATGTTCATAATTTGCTTCAAAATCAAAGTGATGGTATCATAACAAATCCCCCTGTGATAGTGAATCATGTTTCTGAGTACATAATTCTCTCCTACGTTAATCAAAACCTTTTAAAAGTAGCAGAAGGTGATCCAATTGTTTTCATGTAGCATTCGAAAAAGAAGTCAAAAATCTAGTTCTTCAATAATATACACATTCTTACATCACAAGGAAGAAATACCTAGCGTTATTTATAGTTGTCTAGGGTAATATTCAGGGTACATTAAAGGCTAAACTATAAAGCATTTACTGCATTAAATTTCATATATAAGATCACTGTATGAAACAGTTGCTACTGAGAGTCTATCTGATATGTGTTAGGAAGATTATCAGAAAGCAGTGATACAATCAGTATTAAATGTGCTTAAAAATGAAATAGAGTATAAGTTCCTATGCAACCCTGTGCAGGCCTTAAGGAGCAAACCACCGTTTTCAAACCCTCTGTGCCCCAAGCCGAGCCCAGGCAACGGGGCAGCAGAGGCTCCTGGCAGCCGGTCTTCCCTCGTCCCTTCCCCTGCCACAGAGCAGCGCTGCTTTTGCAAACTGACTCTCAAGAGGGGCCAGTCAGAAAGGCTGGGGAGAGCTAGGGGTGGGGACGCGGAGGATATTTTCTAATGTATAAAAGAGATATGTGGGTGTTAAAATATTTAATATATGCCCTAACTGGTTTGGCTCAGCGGATAGAGCGTCGGCCTGTGGACTCAAGGGTCCCAGGTTCGATTCCGGTCAGGGGCATGTACCTTGGTTGCGGGCACATCCCCAGTAGGGGGTGTGCAAGAGGCAGCTGATTGATGTTTCTCTCTCATCGATGTTTCTAACTCTCTATCCCTCTCCCCTCTTCTCTGTAAAAAATCAATAAAATATATTTAGAAAAAAAATATTTAATATATCGACAAAATAAGATTTTGTTTTTGAAAAAAGTGGTCCTGTGGCTTAAAACGTTTGAAAAAGTAAAAGTTCTAAAAACTGTTTACATTGCAACAGTGGAAAGAGGTGTTCAATGCAGAGGACATCTTCTCCATCGAAACTTTTGGCTGATATTAAAACTATTTCAATGCGTTTCTTATAGGTAGGTTCTCATTTGGGAGCTAGGTCAATTTTTGTTATTGTTCTGAGTTGGAAGTTACTATTTTCTGCAAATGTCAGAAACACACACAAGTATTTTCTTAAAAGCCACCCTGCCATATAGCAAAAGAGAAAACAAGAGATTCCACAGACCTAAGACAAACTGCTGAAAACATACACCAAGTTCATTTGGTGAGGAAAAATGAATACCACGTTCTTAAGATTGTTTTCCCCGTTAAATTAGTTAACGAATGGCTACAGCACATAACTAGAGCTGGAAACAGACAACATGAAGGCTTGGTTTACATAACTCAAATTCAGTGACTCTACCAGCATTACTATGTCAAAGTCAACATTTATCTCTAAAATTAATATTTTCAAATGTCAGAACTCAAGAAAAGACACTATACACTGATGTTATTTGAAAAATTCAGCAAAAATTTGCCATGCATATCTTTATTTTAATGGCTAGCAAACACGCTATCTCTTCACCCTAAATCTTACACAAGTAGCTGAGCCAAAACACTTTCTCCAATGTGAACTAGCAGGCGACATAGAGGAGGAAACCTCTAAACCTACGACCACCACCCAACCCACCCCACTTCTGCTAACCCTTAAAGGGCTCATTCAACCCAGTGCCAAACTCTCCCCGCTGACCCTCATTTTACTGCTTTTACAAACAGCTTTTTGCAAAAGATGAACAATTTGTGAGGCAATCTTTAAGACTTTCTTATTTCTTATGTTGGATTCAATTAAACACAACATGCCCCATAAGATGATATTCAAATCCAAAACATGTTGCTTTGCTCTATTTTTACAATTTAAACAACTATTATTCAAAATTTTTTTTCACAACTTACCACAATCAACGTCTTATCAGATGCAGTTAAGGCACAAATTGGATCCCTTGTGCCCTAAAATAAATCAATTTGTTATTCTTTAACAAATATTTATTGGATGACTAATCTGGTAAAAGGTAGTATGCAGTTCAACAATACATTTTCTAGCTTAACAAACTTTTACTAACCTACTATGCACCAGACACTAAACAAAGCACTAGAGATACTCGGATGAAATCTTTACCCTCAGGGATTAGTCAAAAGTCTACTGGGGCCTGGGCTGGTGTGGCTCAGTGATTGAGCATCAACCAGGTTGCAGGCTCGATCCCCAATTGGGGGCGTGCAGGAGGCAGCCGATCCATGATTCTCTCTCATCATTGATGTTTCTATCTCTCTCTCCCTCTCCCTTCTTCTCTGAAATCAATAAAAATATATTTTTAAAAAAGAAGTTCAAGGAGCATCTAACTTATACCAAAATGGGCATGGAGGCAAAAACCTGAGCTTAGTCATAAGAGATGAACAGATGATAGAAGGACCACCATGCCAAAATGAGGGAGGGAGATGGCCTGGCACTGTCACAACCTGGATGGTACTCAAGAGGTTACGCTTAGCGAAAGGAAGCCCATCTCTAAAGGTCGCATGCTACACGATTCCATACATAAAACATTCTCAGGGTGTCAAAACTCTAGAGATGGAAACAAATTAGTGGTTGCCAGGGAACAGAGATGGCGTAGAGAGGAGGTGTGAAAATGAAGAAGTAGCTAGCACAAGGCACACACAAACAATAAGGAATCGGATCGTAGTAATATTACCAGTGTCAATTTCCTGATTTCGATATTATATTTATATAAAATGTCCCATTTGAAGGAAGCTTGGTAAATAAGTTCTATGTGCTATTTTTGCAACTTCCTGTGAGCCTACAATTATTTTAAAATAAAATGTTTTTAAAAATCAAAAGAAGAAAAAGTAGCAGATCTAGAGAAAGGTTTTCAGAATAGAAAAATGTTTAAAGAATTACTAGGATAATATGCTATCACTGGAAACAAATTCTTTTACTGGTCTCAAAATAAAATTACAGTATTTCCAAATCTACTGCAATAAAATCACCTACTTGAATGGCTTTATTATAATCAAGCACTCCATCCACTGATCCAGAAGGACTATCATCAATATGATAGATTCTGGGGGGGGAAAAATCAGAATTTCAAAGACAGTATAAAGGTTATACTATTTCATAATCTCTAGAATAGTTAAAGGATTGGATGACACCAATAAATATTGTTATTTAACATAAATGCCATTATTTTAAAGAATTCTTGACAATGCTCAATCTTATAAAGGTAAAAATTATCTACCTACCAGGTGAGAGACAGAAACCACCTGACCAGTGCACCCAACCTAAGACCTCGTCCACGCCTGTGTCTAAGGACCTGCCTCTGCTGTGGTGAGGAGCACGAGAATCACCCCTCCTGTCCCGGAAGGACCTGCACCACTAACACACAGGCCTTAGCGGACTCACCATGTTTCAGCAGAGCATCGTAGCTCTAATTAGTGAGAGCAGATGGGTGAGAATAGCCATTTCCTTATAAAAACATAGATTTCCAGTCTTCATCTCTAAGGGCTTTCTTTTATTATACCACTCTTTCCTCTCTTTTATTTTGATAAATTTAAGCAGGTACATTTGAAAGCTATTCAGATTAACTGGAAAATATTATTTGTGTTCATCAAACAATTTACAGTTCTCAGGCATGACAATTTATAACTAACTCTGTGATTTAAATGTGATCTAGTTGAGGACAGCATTTGAGAGCTTGCCCCCCCAGCATATGTTGTCAGTTCGGCTCAAAGAAACTTATTTAAAAATATTAAAAAATAAAAAATAAATATTATAAATATGATACGGTTGAGCTTCTAAAAAATATGCAACAAAAGACATACCTTTCTCTCCCTTCTTTCCGAGACCGTGTCATCTGATTGATTTCCAACGCTGTGAGCTTCTTTGACACACGATATTGCCAGATATAAAATGCTTCTTTTGAAGCTGCTATCACATGGGTTTTGGTCATTGCAACAAATAATGGAACTATTAAAAAAGAGTAGGACAATGAGGTTACAGTCAAAGGACTTCAGCGACCCCCGAGTTCACCCGCTCCTTTTACGGACAACACACCCCACACAGTCTGGGAAATCAGATGAGAGTCAAAAGCTTGTAAAACCAAACAAAAATGTTCATTCAAAATAGGTCAAAGAGCTAACCATAGGACTCTTAGAAAAACATGTAGGAGTAAATCTTTATGACTTTGGGTTAGGCAATGGTTTCTTAAACATGACACCAAAAAAGCGCAAGCAACAAAAGCTAAAGTCGGTAAACTGGACTTCACCAAAATTAAAAGCATGTGTGCTGCAAAGGACAGCATCCACACACTGAGAAGACAGCCCACAAAACGTAAAATATATTTACAAATCAAACACATGATAAGGAATTATATCTAGAAAATGTAAAGAACTCTCATACTTCAGAGACAAATAGCCCAATTGAAAAATGGGCAAAGGAACTGAACAGAAATTCTCCAATGAAGATACAACAAATGGCCACTAAGCAAATGAAAAGATGCTCAACAGCATTAGCCGTCAGGCAAATGCCACAAGGTACCACTTCACAGCCACCGCACTTGCTAGAATCAACAGTCACACAAGACCTGAGTATAGACAAGGATGTGGAGAAATGGTTGGACTGTCCAGTGGTGCACACCCTAGCAGTTCCTCAAAACGCTAAACACAGAATAACCATATGCCCCAGCAATTTCACTCTTGGGTATACCCAAGAGAAATGGAAACATATGTCCACACAAAAAGTCATACACAAATGTTCGTAACAGCACTATTCATCATAGCCAAAAAGTAACAACAGCCCACATGTCCATTAACTAATGAATGAAAAATACAATCCCAGTCCTTCCTCCCTTCCCCACTACCATTACTGCTCGGTGTAGGCATTTACTACACCCTCTCTCTAATCTCGTATGTCTTATATTTCCTCATTAGTTTAGAAAAGAAAACCTGGCCAGAGTGGCTCAGTTGGTTGAGTGTCATCCTGTGTACCGAAGGGTTGCCAGTTTGATTCCCAGTCGGGCACATACCTGGGTTGCAGGTTTGATCCCCAGTTGGGAAGCTAACAAAAGGCAAACGTTCGATGTTTTTCTCTCCCATCGATGTTTCCCTCTCTCTCCCTTTCTCTCTCATATCCTCAGGTGAGGAATAAAAAAAGAAAAAAAATTCCCCAAAGTTCCTTCCTAATTTAGGAATATATTCTCCTAAACATGTAACTTTTTTTGTATGTTCTGCTTCTTAGAGCACATTTAGAGGAGCTCCTACTGTGTACCCTTTAATGAAACAGATAGTCTCATCAAATCCATCCTATAGATAAAGAAATGTAGAATTAAAGAAGTAAAATACTTGTCCAAGGTCACAAACAAAATAAACAACATAAAATTAAACATAAATTCACACAAAATATATAAAAACAAAAAAAGTCCTTCATAAAAGATCATTTTAGTACCTAATTTCTAAAGTAATGATTTAAATGGTACAAAAATTAGTCTTCTACTCATAATTATTATGAAAAGTCACCATGTATATGGCCAGAATAAATACATGGTGTTAACTGCAGCTGCCATTTATGGCATTCAGGCCACAGGCCAAATAAAAGACATTAAGGCAGTAAAAGACTTAGAAACTGAAGAAACTAGACTCATGGTATAATGTTAAATAGATTAACAACTTGGGAATTCAAATTCAAGAATTTTTATATGCTAAATAACTCAGTATAGTGAATCATATTTTTTTTAAAAATTTCCTTGCCCTAACCGGTTTGGTTCAGTGCATAGAGCGTTGGCCTGCAGACTAAAGGGTCCCAGGTTCGACTCCGGTCAAGGGCATGTACCTGGGTTGCGGGCACATCCCCAGTAGGAGGTGTGCAGGAGGCAGCTGATCGATGTTTCTCTCTCATTGATGTTTCTAACTCTCTATTCCTCTCCCTTCCTCTCTGTAAAAAATCAATAAAATATATATCTTTTTAAAATTTTTTCCTTATACTTGTCTCAGATTTTTCTATTAAAATGTGTACAATTTCCAAACCCTAGAGGGAGACAGAAGCCTTCCGAATGGGGAACAACTGGTTGGAAGGCAGTCGTGGCAAAGCTGGTGGGAGCTGAATGCAATGACTCAGCAAGCCAGGCCGCTCCGCTCAGCTTTCGCTGACCTCGTCATCGCTAAATCGTTAGACCTTTGCGAATTCTTAGCAAATTCTCTCACGGAGACTGATGCTGTAATTATTGTCACATTACAGCCCTTAATGTCATGCAACGTTCTACAAACTATAACTGCTTTCCAATAAAACATCACTTTTTATATTAAATAAAGCATTTTTCTAAACAATGTTTACCTACAATTATAAAATACTAGAGGCCCGATGCACGAAATTCATGCAAGAGTAGGCCTTCCTTCCCCCGGCTGCTGGCACCAGCTTCCCTCTGGCATCCAGGACCCGGGCTTCCCTCACAGCCCCTGCTTTGTCCAGAAGGTCATCTGAAGGACATTCCGTCTAATTAGCATATTATGCTTTTATTATTATAGATACTCATGTCCCTTTATTTCAATTCATCCTAAGTAATCACGAGTTTATCATTAGCCTGATTAATTCAAAATTAAAATGTTATACTTTACAATGAAAGTCAGACTTCTTGGATTCAAATTAAAAGCATTTTAACTCTGTGGCCTTAGATACAGTACTTATTCTCTCTGAACTGTAAATTAAAGGTAATAATACCAACCTTTAGAGCTGCTTTAAAGATTTTAAAAAATAATAAATATAAAGCATAGTATGGCATAGAATAAATGCTTAATAACAATTTTAAAAGTCTGTATTAAAATTATGCTAGGCATATAATTTAATATATTAATTATAATTATATAGTTATAATATATAACATAATTATATTCATATTCATATAAAATTAAAATATGACATCTATTTACTCACAACCACCCTCTCAGGTAGATAGTATTATTATTCCCACTTAAGACACTTAAGGAGAAAATGGTTAAATAACTTGCTGAAGTTGCACAGCTAGAAAGCGGCAGAAGCTGGGATACAAACCCAGTTAATCTGGCTCCAAATCTATGCTCTTAACCACTGGGGCACACTGCCTTTCCTTAAGGGTTAGCATTAGGTGTGGTTGCTATTTTTGTTTTACTGGTATTACCCACATAGGTTTTTCTAATAAAGCCATATTCAGATCCACTAGTCAATACAAAAAAACAATACAAATATATCTAAAACATACTAGTAGGTTCTTTTGAATCAATATGGCAGTAATTTCAGCAAATTCACATGGGTAGCTAACCCTATCAACCTAAATTTGCTAGATCTCTATTAAAAGATCCACCCCTCCAGGTAGATTAGTGCTTAGTTTCCTAGACCTAAGCCTCTAGGACACGGTCAGAGGAACAAATTTCAGCAGATAGGACAGTTAGGAAGAAAACACACCAGGATAAAAGCACTCCATGTCCTCAGCTATTCAGTATCTGGAAAGAGAAACTCAAAATATCTACAAAGATTACTGGAAAAACATTTTAAGAAAGTAATATTCGCATGCGGAGGACTGAAATAAGTGTCTGCATCTGTAATGTTCCCCCAATTTCCTTCTTACTCATTGCTCAGCCCTTTAAAGAGCTGGTAAACTGAGGCTGCATTGAAATGTTTTCATTATAAACGACCCCTCTCTGACTACGCGGAAGGCTCGGTGCTTGTGCTGCGGCCCGTCCTTAGAAAGCTCCTACTTGCTCCCGCCACAGTGGCTGCAGCACAGGCCCCGGACACTTTTCAGGCACTTTGCATGCCTTCATTCCCCTGCAAATGCTGTTTTCTCTCCTTAGACGTCACCTGAAGAAGTGCCCTTCAAAACTCAGCTTAAATGAAACCTTCTCAGTTGATAAGATGTCCCTGATGTCCTCATGCACTGATAACCTACCCACACCTAGCCCAACACCTAGCAGGGGAGTGATGGCCATTGTTCAATGGATTAACTATATTTTAATTCTTTATTTAGACAGCCTACAGGAAATGCCATAATTAAGTTCTTAGCCCTCCCTGTACCAAGTATAGTACATGAAACAATATCTACTCATTGATGGTTTACTAAGTAAGTGGACTGTATTTTAAATATTTTCATATGTTCAATAAACATTTGTTATGGGGCAAGTACAGTCTTAGGTAGTGGGGATATAGAAATTAATAGATGTAGATCTTTAAGAAGCTCAAAATCTTGTGGGGGAAGATAGAGAAGAAAGTCAACAATCAGTGCAGAGTAAGTACTTGGAATAGAAGCACACCAAAGATATTTTTAAGGGATCGAAGGAAGAACACCAAAAAAAGGGGTAGGTACAATACAACAGAGTCCTACAAACTAAAGTTCTTTTTAAAAGTTCCCATAGAAATTGACAGGAGGAAGAGTAAGCGACAAAACAAAAATTACTCTTTCTAGAACAACATCTGTTACATACTTTTTTTGCTTTAGCCTCCAGTCCTCATAAAAATTTGACACAGAAACTTAAAAAAGGAATTTTACAGTATAAAAAAAATTGAGTCTTGGCTGAGTTTACTTTGGCAGTAAACCAATGAAAGAACTGTTTGTTAAAACTTCAGCCACAGAGACTGCATAAAAAAAGTTTCTAGACTCAAACCTACAAATAATCATGCCTTAAGCATTTGCCATTTGATGAAGGTGAAGAATTTACATCTGGCTTTATTAAAAAATAGAATATGTACAATCAAAATTGCTTTGAAGCTTATCCTATCATCATTATGATTCTATGTTAAAACTTGATATTAAAAGAAAAAGAAAAAAAAGCATATAATCTGAAGGTTGACAGAATTCACCCCTTAGACTTTTGTTTCTAATAAATGAAGATATTCATGTGACATGTCTGTAATAACTTTAAGCTAAGCCTTTTAACAAGGAACACTAATACACACACACATACACAAACACACACATATAGGGTATGCCAACAAAATGGGTATGCCAACAAAATGTATACACACACTTTGAATAATTACAAAGGCAGTGTTTATTAAAATACATTTCATTTTCAAAATTGAGCTGTTAAAGTGTGTATACATTTGGGGGGACACCCTGTACATTTACATATAAATATGCCCATGTAGCAACGAATTTAGGACATGAAATTGAGCAGTTCAAAATATAAAAGTGAGTTACCAAGTCCCTAAACATAAAGTATAAAATCTCTGAGGCGGGTAATTATTTCCCACATTTGCTTGTATTACCCAAAGCGCTCAGCACAAAAAAACACTTAGAAGGCAAACACTGACATTTGATTGTTAGTCCAAATGTGAAATCTGGAGGGGAAAAAAGAAATGTCTAGTTCTCAGATTCAGAACATATGGGTTTTCAGCTTCTGAAATCTAATCATTCTTCTAATACCATATCCAATAAACTACCATACGCTTTCAAAGAAAACCATTACTTCTGGAGGTTACAGTGAAACAGTAGAAAAATATCTGGTAATGGTTTTTAACAAAATACTTAGAATAAGACTTGTAATTTTTTAATGGTTACCTTCATAGCATTTGGATACAGGGAAGGGTATATCTAAAGTAACAAATATCTGAAAACAAAAACTCAGGCATTTTTAAAGTTGTCCCTATTAACAGACATATTTCATTGGAAAATTCTGGAAAAGGCAAACGCACTTTTACAAGCAACTAAGTGTTTTTAATAGAAGAGAGGTATTTACAGGCAGTTTATTAATATTAAAAGTGGTTTAAGGTTAAGGGCAAAATTCTTTCTATAATCCTGTTTGTTGCATTCTAATCATTACGTGGCATATCAGTCCCTATACAATTATAATTCCCATTTAAAGCAAATGATGACAGCATAGCAGTTGTGAGATTATTATGGCATTTAGATAAAGTAACCTTATAACTGATTGTACTTCCCAGGATAACTTCTGGGTAATTCAGTGAGATGGAGCATCATTAACAATTGTTCCATGATGACAGGCATAAACTGGGCCTGGCAAACCAGGAAGTACGCTCCTTGTTTTAGATACCATTCTAATTTAATAATACCACTGTTTAGTTTTTAATTAGCTTTACAAATAAACCTTGATTAAAGAAGTAATAAATATTAACATTTCCTTACCAATATCAATGTATTTGGGATCCAAGGGTGTACCAATAGAATTACAAAGAACTAGCACAAACTGTGAAAAATAAGACAAAAGGTATCAGAACTCCTGCTTAAGGATAATAAAGGAAATAATGCTTAACATAGCGTATCTCTTTTTCAAGTATCACTAACTGAGAGATAATGGATAAAATTGTTAAGTCAAAGAACAGCAGAGAAATATAATCTACAGCATTAAAGATAAAGAAATATTAATTTAATCTAAACCAAAGCTGATTTCTCAATATTGGAACTCTGTGGTTTTTAAGAGGCTACTTAAGAAACACAAATACACTGGCTACTTTCATTATTTATTCTTATAAAATTCCTGATCAGCTATAACATCAATATTCATTTTTTTCCTATGATCAGCTTTAAGAGCTAATTTAACTTGTTACCGTTGCACCAAATGTTTCCGTCTCGCACTCCTCCTTTGAAGCAATATATAAATGATGGAGAAATTCAGAAAAATTCAGTGAATTTAGAAAAAACATAATCCAACCTAGTGAAAATGACTCAAAATGCCCATTAGTTAACACATATTCAAATAATTATCAGTAATTCATATTAAGAAAATAATCAAGCATAATTCACACTTTACATCATATTATTTTTATATTTTCGGTATTAAGAATATTATTTTCTGTAGATGTTCTCTTGACTAGGATAATGATTTCAAATTAACCAATATTCTATGTACTATTACATATAGACTTTATCTTTCTTTTTCCAGCATCTCAAGTAAAATTTGTTTAATTTCATAAATATAATCTAAATGACAAAATGTATACTACCATAATTTACTCTTCCACTACTTAAGCTTACTTACTGCCACAAAATACCACAAATAACTTGTATTTTTTAATTTTCTTATCATTTACATGCTCAGACTCAAGTAATTCCATGAGACTTCTTACTAAAAATATACATCTCCCCTAACTTCCCATTTCTTACTCCCTAATTATTTTCATCTTTTAACTCATCCTGTTGATATTTACCTCCACAAACCTAAGGGACACGTTTATAATGGTGCTTCTTGTTTTGTTCTGCTTTGTTTCAGCTGGGACTCCCAATGTGAGTGCGTTCAGAGGTCTTTTCTCCGGGCTCTTCCAGTCTCCTACCTAGATGCTGTGTTTAGCTACCAGTGTTCTGGGAACCAAGTGGGAAAAGACGACCGGGGGGCACAGAGCAGTAAACTTTGTATTTCATTGCCTTGCTTTCAGCAGATCCCCTCCCCTGACCTTACTTGGTGCCCTTCCGTGCACAAACTCTTGCTATCCTCTCTGGAGAGTAACCTCGGTCCCCGGGTGAGGAAGGGCAGCTGCCTATGAGCTCAGCAGGGGGAAAGGAGTCTGCTTCTTTATCTGCCTTTGTTTTGTTGTAGTTTTCTCCTTCCTGCATAATCTCTGCTGCTTCCAAACTGCTGTTCTGTTTGTTTCTTTCTCTGACCAGGTACATCAAGAGCTGTGTCTCTTCAGGGCTCTGGGAGGTAAACTGCGGCTCTCGCTTTCTCCTCTGATGAGTTCGGCGTGAGCTTTCTTAGTTCTGCTCAGGCGATTGCCACCAACCCACCTCCGCGCTAACCTCCACAACTAGATTGTTGTTTCCTCTCCCTTTCTGGTCCCCGTGGCTTTATGGCTTCTTTAGAAATACCCTGTTTTAGTGAGTTTCAGGGGAAAATGTGCCTATTCAAATGGCCACTTTAAATTTCATACTTTTTAATGGGATAAAATAATTTATAACACAGCAAAATACAACAGTAATCCTTTTTTGAAAAATTGACATGCTTCTGTAAATATTTAAGTTGTTAGCATACTTTTTAAAAGGGCATTAATTATATTATTTTTTTGTGTGCTACCAAACTGATTCTTAAAGCAATATAACTCTGAGTAAAAGTATATTTCTCAACATCACAGCTATCCAAAGTGTTATATGGTCATTGTTCTGTAGTTTCTTGAGCATTTATACTAGACATCTGCCTATTCATTTTTGCTTATGGGATTTTTAACTTGGAAGAGAATTGTGGTATTTTACATACATTTCTGAGACAAAAAGCTTCAGTACTGAACTGATCAATATAAAATGTCAGTGGATTAACTGATTGAATGGGGTCATATAATTTTCCAACAGAAGTCTAGCCAGACATGACCAAGAGAACCAATACTTTGCTGGACCTGCCAGTGTAGAGGCCATGCTTGCAAGTAGATAACCATAGCCTAATTCTGCCAAGTAGTTGACCCATCTACGTTTTTAATATCGAGGAACACCTACCTGAGGAAGATTTTCATCAGCTTTCGTAGCCAAAATGCAGAAATCTCCACAGGTAGTAATAGAAATCAGACTCTTCACATATTTAACGTATTTCTCATTGTTTTTCGTATCCCAAAATATAACACAGTACTCTGGGCGATCAGGTCTGGTATAAGCATAAACTATAGTATTTGAGCAATATCCCCACTAGGAAAAAAGGAAGGAAAGAAGGAAGGAAGGAAGGAAGGAAGGAAGGAAGGAAGGAAGGAAGGAAGGAAGGAAGGAAGGAAGGAAGGGAAAAGGAGGAGGGAAGAAGGGAAGGAAAGATGGAAAAAGGAGAAAAAAACATTTAATCCTGGGAAAGAAAAACCACGTTATTACATTTTCACTATAGAAATATTGCAGACATGTGGTTTATCAGTTCTGACAAAATATATTCTTCAGAAATGGATGACAGGACTGAACATTCAGCTTAATACCTTTTCTCATTAAAATAACAAAAAATCTAAGAGCAATACAGATAGTTATAAAAGAAAAAACTGCAAAAATAAATTAGTTGTTTAACTGTCCTTATTTTAATGTGTAAGATTTAAGCCTTGGTGACAATTTCAGCTTTTTCAATAGTCAATAACAGCTGTATGGGGGCCAATAGGAAGTGTGATCCCTGTCAAAAGTTTAAATTCTGGTCCCCAAGCCAAATTCAGATTCAGATGCTTTGCCTTTTGTCCACCCACCCACATTTTTTATATTTGTTTTTATCAGAGTAACATATGCACAGAGTTTATAGTCAAACTAAATGCCCAGTGCACAAATTCGTGTACCAGTGGGGTCCCTTGGCCTGGCCTACAGGATCAGGCCAAAACTGGCTCTCCAACATCCCTCGAGGGGTCCCGGATTGCGAGAGGGCACAGGCCAGCCCGAGGGACCCCACCGGTGCATGATCAGGGCCGGGGAGAGATGGGGGAGGTTGGCCAGCCAGGGAGGGGCTGCGGGAGGGCTCAGTCCCAATGGGCTGGACCCCAGTAGCAAGCTCACCTAGGAGTCGGAGCGTCTGCCCCCTGGTGGTCAATGCATGTCATAGCGAGTGGTTGAGCGGCTTAGCATATCATTAGCATATTACACTTTGATTGGTTGAACGGCCAACCAGACACTTAGCATATTAGGCTTTTATTATATAGGATTAGTCTACATGGCTTATTTAAAACAAAAGCAAAATGCAGACACCCCGCTCCCATAATTTCCTCCCGGGGCAGCTCTTTACAACTCTTTCAGCTGTTAACGGTTTCGGTATTTATTTCCATGTCACATATGAATTAATTACTCACACACTTAGTGCTTTCCCTTCCGGCTAACTCTCCCAATATATTTACATGTAATTTTGAACAAATCAATATTCAGAGTCAACATTATTATGGCTGTGTTTACTATTCAAAGCTAAACCATGTTTACTTTTTATACCATGATAACTTTTTTTAATTTTACTTTAAAATAATTTTAGATTTATACAAAAGTTGCCAAGATAGTACATAGTTCCCCATACTCCTCTCCCATGCCCCCTATTAACATCTTACATCACCACGGAACATTTGTGACAACTAAGAAAGCAACACTAATGAAGTGCTATTCACTAAACCCATACTTATTTGGATTTCATCCGTTTTTCCCTGAGGTCCTTCTTCTCCTCAGAGTCCTATTGAGGACGTCCTATATGTAGTCATCATGTCTCCTTAGGCTTCCCAGGGCCATGATGGCTTCTCAGTCTTTCCTTGTTTTGGTGACCGTGACAGTTTTGAGGAGTCCTGGCCAGGTGTTTTGTAGAATGTCCTTCCGTGAGGTTTGGTCTGATGTTCTTCCCATGTTCGGATCAGGATAGTCGGTTTTTAGGAAACCACCACAGTGGGGAGCAGCTCTTCTGTCGGGTCACATCCCTGAGGACACTGACCCTGATCGCCTGGACAAGGTGGTGTCTGCCAGGTTTCTCCATTGCAAAGTTACTTTCCTTTTTCCCTCCCCACTCTGTACGCTTTGGAAGTGAGTCACTAAGTGCAACCCACACTCAAATTGGGGAAGGGGGCTACACTGCACATCTGAACAGGGTGGTGCCTAGAAAATTTGAATACTTCTTTAAGGAAGATTTGTTTGGTCTCCCCCATTTATTTATGTAAGTTATTTATATCAGTTTCTATTCCTGGACATTTCTTATAATTTGGGTTACCATCCAGTGTTACATCACTTATTTTGTTGCTCAAATCGCTCCACCTGTGGCCATTGGGAGCTCTTTCCGATTGGCTCCTTCGTCTCTTTGGCCCACGCCCATGCTCTTGTTTTTGGAGCACTTCCTGACTTCCTGGCACTATAAGATGCTCCAGCTATCTTGTACTTTCCCCACGCTAGTCCTAGAATCAGCCATTTCTCCACGGTTCTTTGCCCTTTAAAAATTAGATAGATAAGTCTTTTTAATAACAAATACTTGTAGTAGTTTACCAGCTAAGTCTCGTACTTCAGAACTTGTTTTGGATCAGATGTTAAATTTAAGATAAAATAAAATACTCTTATGCTGCTTATGCTCATTTCTCCTCTGATCCTTTCTCTGCCCTTCGCTACCCTGCTCTGTGCCCTGGAGGCCGACTTCTATGAACGCCATTTCCTGGGCTACCTTGCCTTCCTGTGTGGCCAAGAGAAGACCCCAGGGGTGGAGAGAGGGTGGAAGTATTTCCTCCCTCCCACCCCCGTGCTGCCTCTGCCCTGCCAGCTGGCGGTGGCTCTGCTCCTGCAGAGGGTTCCCCTGGCACAGCCACAGCGCTAGTGGGTTCCTGAACACGTCCTCACCTTGCCCACTGTTGCTAGTCTCTAGGTACTTGCTGTACCATCCCTCACTGGTCTGCTTAACCCTGCCCAGACCCCTGTAGTAAGCCCTTCATCCAGTGGTTCTCAACCTTCTGGCCCTTTAAACAGTTCCTCATGTTGTGACCCCCAACCATAAAATTATTTTCATTGCTACTTCATAACTGTAATGTTGCTACTGTGATGAATCGTCATGTAAATATCTGATATGCAGGATGGTCTCAGGCGACCCCTGTGAAAGGGTCATTCGACCGCCAAAGGGGTCGCGACCCACAGGTTGAGAACCGCTGCTTCATCGCTCTCCCTCAGTGACTCCTCTGAGTGTGCCATCTGTGTCCTGTGAGACCCTGACTGTTGGAGTAATGTTACTAGTCACATAACCTCCTGGAAAAACTTCCTAGTTCTAAGGTCTTCACACTGAAAAGCCTCCGTTTAGCTGGTCTCTAAAACAAACAGGCTATGAACAGATACAAGAAACATATTATACTTAAACTATAACAAAATTATTTAGTAAAAGACAGCTTTTTTAGTAAAAGGCAACTGCTCATAATACTCACCTTATAATCAGGTCGAATATTTGCAAAATATATAAAACAGTCAACAGCTAGTGCAATTTTCAATCCACCTCCTTCCCAAGATAGTGCAGATATCTGCTTTCCAGCAACCCTCAAAGTACCTAGAGACTGAAAATATAGTTGTATTTAACCTAAAGAATCACGATGAAATAAAATACAAACTACCACTAATCACCTCACAGGGATCAAAACTGGTATGAAAATTGTTTTGTGGAAGGGTGCTACTCACTTCAAAATCATTTTCCTTGAATTTTTATAATAAAAATCGTACATATGGTAAGAGAAATTTACAAACTATAGCCAAAGAATTCGGTATCAAATTTTATCAAATCTAAGATGCCAGAGATTTAAACATGCATCTTTATTTTTATGTGCAACTAAGAAAGAAAACACACATTGTTAAGTAAAATATTAAAACTGGTAAAAGCTTTGTGTAGCAAAAATACATATTTTTGAAGTGTATGGTGAATTTAAAGAAACTAACAGGATATCCAAAAGGGACTGAATATATTCCAGAGTTAGAAAATAAAAGAGGTAAAAATTTGTTAAGTTTGGTTACTAATAAGTTCTCATTTTCTAAATTCTTTAAAATTCACAATATATTACTTCTCCTTTTTGAAAATTAAATGTAGTAATGATACTATTGAGAAGGATAACATGCATTTGTGAAAAACAATGCTTATCATTTAATGTAGAATTGCCTTTGATTAATTATTAAGATAGACTTTTCTTAAAATAATTGATTATTTCACAACAAGTTAAAACTATTAGAAGTTTGGAGAAAGGACAGACAGATACATGTATATATTATCTATGCATATTCAATATATCACATTAAAAACCCAAAAAAGTCATCTGAAACAACTACATTACACCAAAAACAACTCAAAAACCAGCAGCAAACACAGATGCATATTCAGATTACATGTGAAACATCTGGATTATTTATTACATGCATTGATTATGATATAAATTCCATGAGAAAATTATGAAGACTTATAATGAGGATCATTCAAAGACATACACCTGATATTTTTACTGAAAATGTCCCTTATAAAAAATGTGACAAGTTTGTACCTTTTCTTCTATTCTTTTTCCCCTACCTTATTCTCTGCATATTTACATGGAAAGAAAGAGACAAAATCTTGACTACATTTACCTCACCAAACGGGTTGTAGAACTGCACGATGTTGACATCTCTGTCCTGCAGGCCGGCCTTCTGGGTGCCCGCCACCGCCAGCACGCTGCCCGTGTGGTTCCACTGGATACTGACCACGCACATGTTCGTGTCGATGAGAACAGGGTCTGGTCACAGAGAAGAAAGGAGGCAGTTGTGGTAAAACACTCAGCCTAGGGAACCTGATCATCTTAAGGACAATTTTTAAATATTCTTTCGTTCTCCACATTAAAAAACAATCACATACTTTGGTCATTCTCGTGTCTCATTATTTGGCACCGCCCATTGTCAAAACAAACAGCGAGGCAGGGGCAGTCGGGCTCCACGTAGCCTTCGGTGCCATGGTACCAGTGAATCCCAGCAATACTGATGGCGCCAGTGACGTTCACCAAACAGTTCAGCTTCATTTTCATCTGAGTAAAATCATGTTAATGGTCTATGTTTTAGAACAGATCAGCGAGAACAGAGCATTGTAGAAACAACACAGAAAGTAGGATTTAAAAATCTGGTTTCAAATGCAAGCTCTATCACGAGTTTACCAACCCTGGAAGAATCACTTCCCCTGAGTTTCAGCTTTCCCCATTTGCAACATGAAGAATAAAAAACCTCAGAGTCTTTTTGAGTCTCGAATGACAAGAGGATATGAAAGTACTATGGAAATAGCAAAGTGTCATATAAAAGCTGCTATTCCCACTTCTATTAATGAGTGGATGCATGGAATGCCCTGACCACGACTAAAGACAGCGCTGCCCACGCGATCAGATCCTCACAGCTCAATCACACAAAGCCAGGCTTTCCTGAGATGTTACCACCTGAGCCCATACATTTTGCTTCTTTCCAGGCCTGATGTTTGTCCCTTACTGTTTAAGTCTTCATTCTTTTTACAAACAGCCCTGAGTAGCTTCCTACAGGAATATCTGTGCTATCTCATGTAAACTGTGGCTTCGGGCCTGAGAAGACACAGCAATTAAACTGCACATCTTCCCACTCGTCATCCCTCAGCTCTGTACACTGAAATCTTGACCCTTCCAGCTACCTGAAAAGGGAACGAAAAGCATCAATTTATCTTGACGCAACCAGAGGTGACTTTTTAATAAAAAAAAAACTTTTTAGATGGTTTAAACCTGAATCGAAGACGTTCCTTTGTTTTGTTTTGTTTTAATTGAATTTATTGGGGTGACATTGGTTCACACAACGTAAAGGTTTCAAGTGTACAACTCAACAAAACATCATCTGCACACGGCATGGTGCACCCATCTCCCAAGCAAAGTCTCTCTCCATCCCCATTTATCCCCTTTGCCCATCTGCACCTACCCGCCACCTACCTCTCCCTCTGGCTATCACCACACTGTTGTCTGTGTCTATGTATTATATCTACATATGTTTTTTGCGTAATCCCTTCACTTTCTTTCATCCCCAACACCCCTCCCCCCTACAGCTGTCAATCTGTTCCATGCATCCTGACTCTGTTCCTATTTTGTTCATCAGTTCATTTTGTTCATTAGATTCCACATATAAATGAGATCATATAGTATTTGCTTTTCTCTGACTGGCTTATTTCATGTAGCATAATACCCTCCAGGTCTATGCATGCTGTTGCAAAGGTAAGATTTCCTTTTTTACCACCCAGTAATATTCTATTGTGTAAGTGTACCACAGCTTTTTAATCCACTCAGCTACTGATGGGCACCTGGGCTGCTTCCAGATCTTGGCTATTATAAATAATGCTGCAATGAACATAGGGGTGCATACATTCTTTCAAATTAATGTTTCAGGTTTCTCAGGATATATTTCCAGAAGTGGAATCACTAGGTCAAAAAAGAAGTTCCATTATTAATTTTTGAGGAAATTCTATACTATTTTCCACATAAGACTTTCATGATTACACAAACCATCTATATATATAAAAGTCTAAGCGACTCTTACGACAGAATGACCGGAACAGGAATGACCGGTCAACAGGTCGCTATGATGCACACTGACCACTAGGGGACAGACTCTCAATGCAGGAGCTGTCCCTGGTGGTCAGTGCACTCCCACAGGGGGAGTGCTGCTTAGACAGAAGCCGGGCTCACGGCTGGCGAGTGCAGCTGCGGCGGTGGGAGCCTCTCCCAAGTCCACAGCAGCATTACTGCAGCATTACCGAGCAGCAGCGGCCACAGTAGGCGCAGTGGGCCAGGATGAGCGTGAGCAGCGCGGCACCAGCCCCAGTTTGGGTTCCTCCCTGGCCGCCTGCCGCTTGGTGCACTGCTACATCCCTCGAGGGGTCCCGGATTGTAGAGGGCACAGACCAGGCTGAGGGCCCTCCCACCTCCGTGCACGAATTTGTGCGCAGGGCCTCTAGTCATAAATAAATGTGTATATGTATATGAAAGATACATAAAATAATCATATAAAATTATATAAATAAAACTAATGAATATATGGGTATAGACTTACTATAAAATTCCCTTGACTATCATAAATGTGAATTTCTCCATTTGCCATTCCAAAAAGTAAGGCTTTACCATCTGCGGACCATGCTACATGCCATAACTGTACACCCTTCAAGTCTTTCCCCCAAATGCGATTCCCTAAAACAAAACATACAACATAATGATTTCATTAAAAGTTCAAGTATAAAGGTAAATTATATAATTAGGCAGACATATTTAAAATAATCCTGAAAATTGAATTCACTTTTTTTTAGCACCACTATAAAAAATTTTTTAAATAGACTGTCTTATTTGAATATAATTAAAAATAAATGATTCTGGAATGTCATCAAATTATATGCCAACTGTTTTCTCTTTTTATGTTTACTTTCCTGTCAGAAGACTAACATATAGTAATTAATTTAAACCGCTAAAGATAAAAACATCAACTAAGTCTCGATCTCAGTTCTGGGTGCGATAAGGCATTACCATCCACTGAACCGACTATCACAGCCCCGTCTTCATACACAATGCAGATCTTCTGTCCATCTGCAGTCCAGCTCATGCTGCGAACCACGGATTTATTTCTATTGTTGATCATTTCCTCATACCAAGAGCCTATTTGCACAAATAAAAAGTACAAGTCAAAACTTCCACATCTATTAGGTGGTGCTGAAGATTTGAAAACATCCCATGGAATACAATGTGAAATAAATAACTGCAAAGTTTTCTACAACACGAGACACTAAACTATAAAACCCTCAAATCCAACATAAACAAAATGAAAAATTAACTTAGACCTTGACTAAGATCATCTCAGAAAACACAATAAATTCCCACCTTTTTTTATTATTGCCTTTGACTTCTTAGTAAATGTGTTTTTACCTACTGACCTAACTCTAGTCACTGGCCACATAGGAACTAATTCTTATTGGAAACCTGGAAAGACAAGAGCTACCTCAAGCAGAAACTATTCTGCTAAGAGTCTAAGTTAATTTTGGAGATAACCAACAGTCACTCTCAACAGTCAGTTCATTCACTTTCCTAATCCAAGGTCACAGTGCAAAGGAAAGGAAATTAAGAGGAAAGTAGAGAGAAATAAGTCCAGAAATATCACCCCTGTACAGTCAGAACGAACTCCTGTTGCTGGTTAAAAGGGGTCTATTTCAAAGACGTTATTTCCCCATTCAAATACTGTAATCCAGACTCCACTTTGTGAAAGGTTAAATAAACTCTCCTAACATACCTTTATAAAACATCCAAACAATGATAAGCCCATTTTGATCACTGGTAGTCAACTTCTGATATTGTTCATTCCATGTGACAACTTGAACACAACCTACAAAAATATAAAACAATTTAGAAACTACAAAAAAGGTATAATTAACTTCATACATATTTTTATAAAAAACGCCAAAGAGCATGTTAAAATCAGTACGGTTCCTGTCCAACTACCCAGCCTTAATATTAGCCAAAAATGTTCAAAGGAGCCTGGCCAGTGTGACTTAGCTGTTGAGTTTCGACCTATGAAGCAGGAGGTCACAGTTCCATTCCCTTTCAGGGCGCATGCCAGGTTGTGGGCTTGATCCCCAGTAGGGGGTGTGCAGGAGGCAACCAATCAATGATTCTCTCTCATCACTGATGTTTCTATCTCTCTCTCTCCCCCTCCCTTCCTCTCTGAAATCAATAAAAATATATTTTTTAAAATATTCATAGGATACAGTTACTATTATCACTCATTTTTTACAAGAATGGGCAATACTATTTCATGTTTGCTCCTATTTCATGCCAGCAAAGCACCTGTTACAGTCAGTTGCAAGAGCTGCCATACAGCTGATGACAGAAACAAATGTAAGTTTTACCGAACTGGCCAGACTCCCAAAGACTATAATGCCCGAAGGACATCATACTAAGTACTTGGTTGTTTGCGGTTTTTACTTTTCTTTTGGGGGGGGGTGTTGTTTGTGGTTATGTCCTCTAATCACTCTTCCCCATTCCCCCTTGTTTTCCATTCTATTAGTAACACACTTTTGAGCAGATCTTAAACCTCTGGGCTATATGAACAACTGACTTTTTCTTTTTCTATTTTTTAGTTTTTGTAATCCCTAAATATTTTAGTGTATATTTCTTAAGAATAAGGACATTCTCTTTCATAACCACATTACAACTTAGGAAAGTTAACAATGATACAATATTATTCTCTAACCCACATTCCACATTCAAATTTTATCTATTGTCTAAATAATGTCCTTTATAGATACTTGTTTTTCTCATTCCAAGAGCCAATCTAAATTAATATTGCATTCAAATGTGCCCTGACCAGGTGGCTTAGTTGGTTGGAGCATCCTCCCATGCATCAAAAAGTTGTGGGTTCAATTCCAGTCCCGGTCAGGGCACATACCCAGGTTGTGGGTTTGATCCCCAGTCAGGATGTGTATCAGTTAATGTTTCTCACATCAATGTTTCTCTCTATATATATCTCTATCACTCTCTCTAAAAATAAAAAAATAAATATATATATATATATATACATATATATATATATATTTTAGGTGAAGATTAAAAAAATAATAGTGCATTCAATTGTTACATCTCTTTAGTCTACTTTAATCTGGAACCATGGGACAAATTCTCGAAAAAGATTATATCCTATCCATAGACAGATACAGTATTTTCTTATATAAAATAACAGCTACTTTTTTTCAGATTTATTGAGTATGTTGATTAATCATGTATGTAAAAGCTGTTGAATGACTCTAGGCCAGGGGTGGGCAACCCTTGGCACGCGTGCCAAACATGGCACACCTGTAACTTTTGCTGGCACACGAAACCCTCTCTTATAATCTTCCATTTACAATTTTTTTCTTAATATCGACTTTTTTATTTTTCAGATAAATTCAGTGTAGGTGCATCTTAGATAAATAAATAATTTTACATAACAAGTTATCTTAAAGACCATAGACATGGATTGACAAGAGAGGGGAAGAGCAATTTCTATGCCTCTGCCTTAACTCTCCCTGCCTTCCTAGATCCGACCAGTGTTTTGGGTCATCCACATACACTTGTGAATCTTTGTTCTCAGTGATGAATTTTGTTAAGTCTCGTAATAGGAGTAGCCTGACAGATGAAAGTAGTAGCTCCTACATATCTCTGAAGGTCACGAAATATAAACCTGATGTAAAATCTCTGTCATCAGTTATGCAGCAGCAAAAGTCCCACTGATAATATCAAACGGAGTCATAAAGTTTTCTGTAGGACTATCAGTGTACATGTATACATTAAAAAATAAATGTATTTTTCATCATCATATACTGTGTTTTTGTCGCTCGAATGAATTTTATTATTTCTTCAAGGTTCTTCACATACATACACCTTAAGAGATATCAAGTAGGCATAACATGTTCTCAAAAAATTAGGGTTGGCACACAGAAGAATTTTGAGTCAGAGATTTTGCTGGTTTTGGCACGCACTCACAAAAGGTTGCCCACCCCTGCTCTAGGCTATACTATAGCTCAACAGCAATGATTATTTTAAGTATTAGCATTATTGAAAATGATGACAATTCTGCATTAAGTAGATGGTTTCTAAATGCCTAAAGATGAAATATGATTAAAAATTATATAACTTACCACTATGACCATCAAGATTCTGATTCATAGAAAGGTTATTAGGAGCTGCAAGACCCCTCAATTTTGCATCATCTAGAAAAACAAAAAACAATAACAAAAACTATTACGGCAAATATGTAAGTGACAGGTTATAAGATTTTGACATTTCTTGCTTTTTTTGAAAGGAGATCCTATTCCTGGATGACATTAGAAATATTATTTTTAAGTATGCCTCATTCTAATCTATTTTTATCATGGTGGAAATATGGACAAGAATATGTACACCCTTGCAAAAATATTATTCTGGCAAAATGTATACAAGAACATTGTTTACTCAGTCTATTAAATAATTAGTAATTATTATTACTACTTATTGCTTCCCAAAAGATCACAAATATAAATATTGATGACATATAGATTGAAAAATCTAAAGCATAAGAGGGCTCAAGGAGCAAAGACTTTGGAAACTGGTTTTTACTAGACTTTGCAGAATCTTGTATTTATTCATTCATTCAGCAAATATTTATTGAACATCTACACTATGCTATGCACTGTGGGAGGTTCTGGATACAAAATGATAAACAAAATAACTAAGGCCTCTCCCCTCAGAGAACTTGTAGTCTACTGAGGGGATAGATATTAAATACACACACATAAATATATCAACATAAATGTATATATATATGAAGACTTTCTGAACAAAGGATATTTAAATTGAGACAGGGATAAACTGGAGATAGCCAAGCGAGATAGGGACAAGGGAGAAGTATTCCATGCTAGGAAACAGCCAGTGCAAAGGCTGGGGGTCCAGGGGTAGAGCCTTTGACAAACTGAAAGAAGTCCTAGTTGAACAGGGAGAATGACACAAGATGAGGCAAGTGTGATAAGCACAGGAGAAATCATGAAGTCTTCATAGGAAATGATAAGAATTTTAGATTTTACCCAAAGTGCAATAGAAGCCTTTAAAGACTGCTTTTTTATTTTGTTATTCTTGATTACTAATCATACTATAGATAATACATACAATCTTAAAATACATCATTTCAATAAGTTCATCTTCACTTAGAAAATCTGGTTGTTACATGTAAAATATAGCTTTTTAAAACTTTCATTTAAAAATAAAAATCTATGAAAATCTTTAAAATCTGTGACAGTGGAAATTATAAAAGTTGATGCTAAAAATTCTACTTTCACATAACATGTCTTAAAATATTATAAAAAATACTCTTTACTCTGAAAGCAATGTCAGGAAAAAAACATGAGTTCCTTCAAAACCACTACTTTTAATTATCCAGTTGCTGTCTCGGACAAGACAAGAACCACTTTTTTTTAAATCCTCACCTGAGGATATGTTTATTGATTTTAGAGAGAGAGGAAAGGAGAGAGAAAGAGAGAGAAACATTGATTTGTTGTTCCACCTATTTATGCATTCATTGGTTGTTTCTTGTATATGCCCTGGTAGGGAATTGAACCCTCAATCTTGATGTATCCCAACAACGCTCTAACCAACTGAGCTACCTGGCCAAGGCCATGAATGTATTTCTTAATGCAACTAAAACTTCCTGCATATGTTAAGCAAGATTTTTAAAGTATATATAATATACATACATATGTGTATATGTGTTTGAGAAACATAACAGAAAGAAAATTTCTTTTAAGACAGTTAAGGAAACCAAAAAATTGAGAGATTAAATTACTAAATATCAGAGGCCAGATTCTTTTTCACTTTCCATCAATAACTTCAGCAAAAGCCATCTGACCTTTCCTTTCAATATTCTCTGAACTTTCCTGCAAAAATCCTCTAGAAAGGCACCATGAAGTGTTTGGGGGTTTGTTCCTCCCCTTTTAAAAACAATTAAAATTGCATACTGACAATAACATGGGCAAATCTCAAGCCGATTTGCCATCAAGTTCAAGCATGTGGGCTTGCATTCATTCACCTACCCGTCTGTGTCTCTAACTTCAACACCTTCAGTAATCCATCTTCGCCCCCACACGCGATGAATCCTTGGTCCTTGTTCCAAGAGATACATTTCAGCTTCACGTTATTGGGAATGGCGATCTGAAAAGCAACCAGAGCCGCTCACAACTTCTTACGAAGGAGGTGAAAAGTGAGTCTACGGGAGCTCCAAGGCTGAAGAAAATCCCCCCAAGAACATGGGCGTGGTCCCTGAACTGTGCTGGGCGCTACCCGTGGGGAAAGAGAGAGAGACGTGCCCACCAACAAGGGCACACACAGCAGAGGAGCCCAACGCGGGAGTCGCCTGGTGGGTTTTTAAAAGGAGACGGAGATGGCAATGCATCCCCTCCGTCCGCGTTCCCTTTCCACGCACACACCTAGGCTACCCTTTTGCAATTCTTCTCTTCCCCGGAGGCCCATGATGGCCCAAAGAATCTAAGTCACCTGGATCAGCAGCAGGTGGGGAAGCCGCGCTGGGGAAGCACCCACTGATCTGTCCCGCTGGCCCCGCTAAAGAACCCCGCCTGGGGCCGCCCTGGCAGAGAGTCGCACGGGAGGGCGGCTGGGCGCGCCCGGGACGCTCTGGGGACCGGCGGGAGGAGGTCCGATGCGGGACCAGGAGGGATGCAGGAGCCGAGACACAGACAGATGCGGGCAGAGGCGGGGACGGAGAAGCGCGGGCGCCCCCGGAACACTCACTCTCTTGCTCAGATAAAAGAACATCCTGGAGGCCCGAGGGCACGACCCCAGCAGCCACGGCCCGCCGCCGGGAACTCTTTCTGGAGTCGCTAATTGCCAGGACCAGCGGCTCTTGGAAGCTCCCGTTGCCCTGGCAACCGGTCGCATCCGGGGCGCCGGGGGACACTTCCGGCGTCGGGCACGCGTCGCCCAGAGGGCGTTGTGCGCCTGCGCGGGCGTCGTGGGGCCGGTGGGAGTCGCTGTCTCGGGGCCGAAGCTGTCACTGGGGCTTGAGGGCTTGTTGCTCCCCCTGAAGGCCTGGTCGCCCCCCCTCGGCGCCTGGCCCCGGGCCTCAGGTGCCCTCGGTCCCCGCACCACCTCGGATGGCGCTGGGAAAATCGCGTGCGTGTCAGGCAGGGTCCATTGAGCAGGAAAGGCGCCCGGTCAGTGTTTGAGTGTTTCGTGAGCCCCAAAGCCCAGCATCGTGGGAAGGGAAACGTCATTAGTTGCCTCGGGTAGGTTGGCGCCTTCGGGCAAATGAAATTGCAAACATGCGTTTTCCAAAGGTTGCAAACCTTCCCTTGGGCCTTTGGGGATTCGCGAACTCCCTGGAGCGATTTGGAGGTTGGAGTGTGTGTGTGTTCGTTCTGCTGATTCAGAACTTTTTAACAGCGTATTTAAGCTGTTACTGAAGCCCAAGGGTCCCTATAAAAATAGGTATGGGCTTTGGGCCACTGCCGCATATAATCGCCATTGGAGCATAGCCCTCATTTTCAAATAATTGCGGCATTTGCTATTTTCTCGCCTGGAGGCCACTGTTCAGTATTCTCTTCTTTCTACTTTATTCCTTTCTTCAGTTCTCCTTGGTGCTTTTTGGATCCCTGGAAAGTTACAAAGCACCGCCATTTGGGCCATAGAGCCAAAACTCTCATGAAATTATTGCCTCAGACATGTCTTCCTCCTTTGGTTTTCCCTTTTACCACGTTCTGCGGCTACTGATTTGTTGACTTGTATAATCTAGCATGTACTGTATGCAACAGTAGCCAGTTTCAGGCAAATACGTGCAATCCTTCACCTGAGTCTGTGGCCTCGCCCAGCGTACTCATGAATTGACAATGGCCCCAGCCTGGGTGGCTCAGTGGTTGAGCATCACCTCTGAACCAGGAGGTCACTGTTTGATTCCTGGTTCAATTCCAGGTTTGATGCCTGGGTTGTGGGCGTGCAGGAGGCAGCCAATCAATGGTTCTCTCTTATCATTAATGTTTCTATCTCCCTCTCCCTTCCTCTCTGAAATCAATAAAAAATATATTTAAAAATAAAGAATTGACAGTTGTCCTGCTGCCTTTCTATCAAATCTAAACTCTGGCTAACATCAGATCTCCCTCCTAAATCTTTCCTATGGCCCTACTCTAAGCAAGCCAATATGCTTTCTGCACCCCACCATTCCTCTCTGCTTCTAAGGCCATTTTATATATATCCAATGATGTTCCCACCCTCTTGGCCAAAGGCATTGATCTTTCTCGGGTCTTCCTGAGAAATTCTTTCCAAACTTAACCCCCACCCCATTCAGATAATATGTGTTTTCGAATGTATGGGTATCTGTTTTTTCAGCACCAAACTGTAAATTCCTAAGATATGTTGGCACCTTCTCACGGGCTCCCTATACTGGACTCATGAATCAAGTGAGTATTATCTAAGCCAGGGGGATTTAAGACATGATTAATCGAAGCTAGTTACTAAGGTCACACTCTTGAAAAATCATATCTAAATACTTTTCCTTAGTTCTTGAACATGAATTCTCATTTATTCCTTCTATAGCATCATTGCTCTGTGATATCTATATATATAAACAGCTAATATGCAAAGTGTCCCCTTGGGAGTTTGACCCGGAGACCAATCGCTCACTATGACATGAGTTAACCACCAGGGGGCGGTGCAGAACAAAGGACGGCTCCGGCCAGCAGTCAGAAGACCTCAATTGGCCTTGATGGCCAGCCAGGCCTAGAGACCCTACCTATGCACGAATTTCGTGCACCGGGCCTCTAGTATTAATATATTACTGATCCTGTGTTCAAATATGTTTGGAAAATAATACTGCTCTATGTCATGTCCTTCCAAAAATGTTGAGAAATAACAATATATGTTTCATAAAATATATACTGCCTTGACATGTTTACTTTTCGTTTATTCCCATTTATTCCCTTTGAAGTTTGTATTTTAGATTTTTTTACTGTTTCTAGGTTTTGACTGTTTCTGTAGGGAATTGCAGTGCTATTTACAATAGCCAGGATTTAGAAGCAGCCCAAGTGCCCATCAGTAGAATAGATTAAAAAAAAAAAAAAAAGCTGTGGTACCTTTACACAACCATGAAAAAAAAAAAAAGGAAATCTTACCTTTTGCCACAGCATGGATGGATCTGGGGAGTATTATGCTAAGTGAAATAAGCCAGTCAGAGAAAGACAAGTACCATATGATTTCACTTGCATGTGGAATCTAATGGCCAAAACAACCTTACAAAACACGAAGGACAGCCTGACAGCTGTCAGAAGGGATGGGAGTTGGGAGGCTGGGTGAAATAGGTGAAGGGATTAAGAAAAAAAACCTCATAGACACAGACAACAATATGGTGATGACCTGAGGGGAAGGGAGGTAGGGTCAGGTATAAGAGGGTAAAGGGGGGATACATGGTGACAAAAGGAGACCTGACACTGGGTGGTGAACACACAATGTACAGATAATGTATCATAAAACTGTACACTTGAAACCTCTATAAATGTATTAACCAATGTTACCCCAATAAATTCAATATTTTAAAAAACAAACAGAATTTTAAAATGTACATTTATAAAGGAAGAGCACTGGGAAAAAATAGCAAACTGTTAGTAGTTTTGTACAGGTGATTTTTATTCTTTATATATTATACATTTAAAAATATCTGTGATGAATATATAATATGAATATAATTATAGAAATAACATACTTGTGTTTGAGAATAGAATGAGAACTTAGGAACTGAAAAAAAAAATGAAATGGCTCAATTAGTAAAGAAAGAAATATTAAACTTTTCATTCTATTTCCTACCAACCATTTCATAGTCATAACTTAAAGACACTAAAGTTTGCATTAAATTAAGGATCTGGACATTTATTCCCTTAGAAAAATAATACTGATTCTCCAGAAGATTCTCAAACTATGTCTCCACTAATTCAAGCATTTTAATGGCAGATAATTAGCACCATTGGAACATACAGAAGTATTAAATACAGTAAGTTCTTTATATTTCCAGGTGAAACTTTTGAGCAGTTTTAGAGATCATTTATATTGATGATCGATCGGCTGCCTTATACCCCCTAGTGGGGATTCTAAAACCTGGGCATGTACCCTGACTGGAATCGAACCGGTGACCTTTTGATGGATTGGATGATGGTCAACCAACTGAGCCACACTGGCCAGGGTGAAAATTTTGAGCAGCTTAATGATGTATTTGTCCATATTCATTTGCTTGCAACTTCTCCAAAATGTCATCAAGTGGTTTGTTGTTAAGGCCAACACCATTTATTTTGACATTAGAAAACATACACACACTTTCAAACACTTCAATACAAAATAAAAGAAAATAATTACATTCCATTGTAAATAAATAAAAAGTAAAAATGTTTTCTCAAGTCTAATGTAATCTAAAACTCAGAAGTTCTTTTTTTAGAAAGCATGATATAAAGCAGTAGTCTTCAAACATTTGTGCTCATATGCCCCCTAAAATATTTAACAAATAAGTGGTGTCAAGGACACTTATGTAATACCCTTTGTAATACTTTTAGCGAAAAATAAAAATAAAAAAAAAACAAATAAGTGGTGTCTTGTGCATATTTAAGTTATATGAAAATTTTCATAAGTTTTAGTTACAAAATACACTAGTATAATTTATGCTGTTATAAATATTGACTTTCTAAAATGAAATTTAAATCAATCTTTCAAATGTATCCCATGTAACATTAAAAGCATACTAGATTGATACCTAGTATTCTTCTAAAATAAAATATTTAAAACAAAAGAATTTGTATTTCCTTTCTACTTTCTTCACAGAATTTTATTCTACTTTGAATCTCAGAAATCTTGTTTTCTAATATATTTTTATTGATTTTTTACAGAGAGGAAGGGAGAGGAATAGAGAGTTAGAAACATAATCAGCTGCCTCCTGCACACCTCCTACTGGGGATGTGCCCGCAACCAAGGTACATGCACTTGACCGGAATCGAACCTGGTACCTTTCAGTCTGCAGGCTGACAGTCTATCCACTGAGCCAAACCAGTCAGGGCTCAGAAATCTTTTCTTTCTTTTTTTTTTTAAATATATTTTATTGATTTTTTACAGAGAGGAAGGGAGAGGGATAGAGAGTTAGAAACATTGATGAGAGAGAAACATCGATCAGCTGCCTCCTGCATGCCCCCCACTGGGGATGTGCCCGCAACCAAGGTACATGCCCTTGACCGGAATCGAACCTGGGACCCTTCAGTCCACAGGCCGACGCTCTATCCACTGAGCCAAACCAGTCAGGGCAGAAATCTTTTCTTGATCACTCTATTATACTTCTCTGAAGTAAACTTACACAAGCAAGCACACACATTTATATTGAAATTACCTTTCAATTAAATTTCTTTGACCATAAGGCCCCAATTTTTTTTAATCATCTGGATTGAATTATCAATACAGCTATTATGAGCACATAATGGATCCAAACAACTAAGGTATAAATTTTTACATAAAACCATTACAAATAAAAGGTAAAATTTAATTGGAAAGGTATCTCTTAATGGTATGGATTGGGGTGGGGGGAATCGTGTTTATGAAGCCTTGGTTTAAAAATCTGTTGAATTGCCCCTTTGTTTGAATCTTTTCGAAGAAATGCACCTTAGAAAGATTCACGCTACATGAGAGGTTTATGTAAAGTTAGGGGAATGGGAATACGGAGGTGAGAGAGAGGAAAAGAGAATGCCAACTCGCCCCAAGTAGCATCTTAGGCAGATCAACTTAAGGAAGTGAAGGATTTGGAAACTGATCCTTTATAAAGTCCTGTCTGCCACCCCTTCACTCCCCCACACACGTCCACTGTACCCCTGGAAAGTCTCTGCTCCCACCTCGGGGATCCCCGTCACAATTTGAATGCCACTCCTCTAAGATCCCTAGGAACAGCATTGCTAAGTTGAGCCGCGCTAAACAAGTAATTTCCCTGAATCACAACTTCGACTAAAGAGCTGATCTTGAAAGTTTCTGACATGGTAACATGGTACATTTCAAATCTGCTTTTTGACGGCTTGGCTAGCCGGTGTTACAGCTGTGTGTTATCTGAGCGATCACACCCCATGAATCAGCTGACTCATTCTATGCATGGCCAGATTCCTAAGAAGCCATATAAGGGCGTCATAGCATGATAGCTGGATCTGTGAAGAAGAGCTCAATTGGGAGCAGAGACCGCTATGGAAAAACACTAGAGAAAGAAACAGGTAGCTTTTCCATGTCAATGTTAAATGGGTGAAATGGTCTCTTAAAACGTTTCAAAGAAACTCTCAGTTTACAAAATGAACGCTGTGCAGTATTACTATTGCTCATCTTAAAACTTAATAGAGAGGGCCCTCATCCTGTGAAATATCCTAAAATGTTTGGCTCATTGTCGTACCTAGGTAGGCTTTAAGCAGAAAAGCTCCCAGAAAGGATATTCTTGGTGTTCAGTCTCTGCAGATACGAGATGACCTTGTTCTGGAATGTCAGTGTGGCTTCGCACCCACAAGCGTCTCTTATGGAGGTGAGTCTTGCTGCTTCTTGAACGGCTGATGACAATGACAGGACACGAAATGCTATGGTTAATTAGAAATCATAGCAAGTCTGGAAATCCATGACTCGATAGTTCCATTTTTAGGACTTACCTAAATGCATTTTCTGGAAGGTAAAAGGATATGGGAGTACACACAAAGCGGACAGAACACTTTGGAATGTTAATGAACAGAAGAAACTGAATTAGGAAATGCTGGGGACAAATCTACAATTGTCGAAGCTGGGTGATGGTTATATGTGAGCTCATTATATTTTTCTCTATACTTTTGTGATTGCCTGAAATTCTCCATGATATAAAGTAAATTTTTAAAAAGATAGTGTAGTGGGAAGCCAAGAACGCAGAGCTAAGACAACTAATCTTGTGATACTGTGTCCTCATTAAAAAATGAAAACGGGGAAAAACCTCTACTTGTGCAGCCAAAATACTTCAAGGTTTAAAACTAGATAATTCCTGATTTCCTATGTGGGCTATTATTCTATTGAATTGTTTAAAATGAGAGTTCTTACCCATAAATACTTCGGGTTTGGGTGGTTTTTTTAAAATCTTTATTGTTGAAAGTATTACATATACCCCCTTTCTCCCCCATTGGCCCCTTCCAGCATGCACCCAGCCCCCAGCCCCCCACCCCATAAATACTTTGGAACTAAAGTTGCATTGACATTTAATCGAAGAACCTGGGAGAAGGATAATGCTAACTCCTGTTTCTTTCTGTAGTTCAGTGAGGCAGCTATTCCTACTCAATCTCATAGCCTCTGAAATTGCCTAATAGAAATAAGAATAACCTCCCAGGTCTGAAGTGTGACCTTGCAATGGAGTAGAACTACTGCCTGAGGAAGGCAGTGGGCCTTTGCTTACATGTTCTCCCACATTCTACAAAGATATGATATAGGGCTGGGGGACCAAAACACGCTTGATTAAATAGAATCTACCTACCTGTCCAAACCCTATCGAACCTTATAGGGAAGGCCAGCTCAAATCCCATCTCAATCAATAAGTAAACCAGAAGGTAGTTACTGGATGCAGTACAACCCCGTCCAGCATCGCGATAGAGTATAAAATTGGTACTTAGGATACTTTTTCAGTGTATGTTGCCTGAGAGACTATAAGCTCTGTGAGGGCAGGGGCTCCGTGGGATGTTCTAATTAACAGATCCCACAGAAAACCGGACAACTTCGATGTAGCACAATTGAAAGTTGAGAGATGGACTCATTTACAATAGCAGCAAAAAGAATAAAAGATTTAGGAGTAAATTTGACAAAAGAAGTGCAAGACTTGTACACTGCTCACTACAAAACATTGGTTTCTCTCCAGTTCCTTCCTCAAGACCTAACAGTACCTGACATGTAACAGCAGCTCCATGAACAGCTGCTGAACAAATAACTCAGTGAATGACTGGGCAAATGAGGTCAGAGCCTAAACCGTTATAAATCAAGTCGGAATCCCATTTTCCAGGAGTAAAAAAAAAAAATGCCCAAGCATGATTTTGCTTTTTAATTTGAGAGAAAGAGAGAGGGGATGGAACCAGATCATGGGAGGAGTAGAATTATTTCATTCTGATGCCAAGTGGGAACCCCTGGAGAATTCCAACAGGAAGAATGTACCTCAGACTTTGAGAGAGAAGAGCTTACTCCTAGGTTGTCCCCCCAAATGAAATAGGATTAAAGGGCCAGTCTTTACCTGAACACGTCTTCTTGTCTTCATTCAGGGTGAAGCCAGTATGACAGTCGCAGTGGTAGGACGCGGCCCCATCACTCACACAAATGTGCTGGCAACCGTGAGAGCCCAGAGCACACTTGTCAAGAACTGACCAGGAAGAGAAACAGTCACAAATTACAACGGGAAACTAAGCGCAGACTTCTGGGAGAAAAGGCTTTGGTTTGGTCCCAACAGGTGTCATCAGCAACAAGTCTCCCCTGTTCCAGAAGAAGAAAGCCTACTTTCTTTTTTCTTTTTTTTTTAAATATATTTTATTGATTTTTTACAGAGAGGAAGGGAAAGAGATAGAGAGTTAGAAACATCGATGAGAGAGAAACATCGATCAGCTGCCTCCTGCACATCTCCCACTGGGGATGTGCCCGCAACCCAGGTACATGCCCTTGACCGGAATCAAACCTGGGACCTTTCAGTCCGCAGGCCGACACTCTATCCACTGAGCCAAACCGGTTTCGGCGAAAGCCTACTTTCTTGTCTCATATCTCACATCCCCTCACCTGCCTTTTATTGCATACAACCCTTTCCTTTTTTTTTCTTGCCCATATCTGGGGGTGCTGCTCTGTTTTCCTACCCGCAGCACTGGGGCTGCACTGAGTCTTGATTATATTCCAGAACTCACCTTCAGAACTTTACTGATGACCACCAATGCCTCCAAACATACATGGAGCTTCTTCACCACCACTAAATTATTATTAGGGACCCACCTACACATGGAGCTAAATTTGATGCTGCGCAAAAAGGACTCGAATGACGGAGGGCCTGCCTTTGATGGCTTACAAAGTGGGACAGAAAGCACTGACCTGCGCGCGCGCGCGCACACACACACACACACACACATACACACACACACACGCACACACACACACGATGATGGCATGTACGAGTCCGCCATCTTGTCTTTCTCTTCTACCTCCCGTTGCTATCTTGTGCCCTGCACCATGAGACAGTATAGCTTCGTGTTATGAGCACATGTATCCCCGAGCAAGTACGTGGGTTCAAATCCTGGCTCTGCTACTCATTAGCTGGGTGACTGTGGACAAGTTAATCTGCCTGTCCTGTTTAGTGGGCGTATTCCAGGAGTAGTCCGCCTAGATTGAAAATTGCCTTTGATGTTTTGTGGGTTTTCTTCAATAAAATGTTCCTTCGTTCCACACCTGTTAGCTGAAATGTAAATTTGTTTTTGTGTCCTTTTCCCAGGACTTCAATGTTCCTGGCAGCTTACAGTACCAAGTGGGATACTTGCCACGAATTGAGAAGTGCACCCCACCTGACAGCCCTACTGCCCTGAACAAGCCAGCACAAGCCAGTCCCCTTGCCTGTTCCATCTCTCCACCCGTCCATCGAACTGTCACCATCCTCCAAGGCCCACCACCAGTCCCACCACCTCTGTGCCGCTCATGTGGACGGGAAAGGGGCCACATACTAAACCTGACAAGCTCAGGGGAGGCCTGTGTGGTGGCCTTCCATACTCAGAGATGGAAAGTAACCACATAGGAAGGTCTGAAATTAAAACTTTCTAACTAAAAGCAGTTCAAGGCAGGTAGTCATGTCCTAGGGCAGTATTTTTCCCAACAAAGGTCAACCTTCACCTTAACTGAGGCTGTCCTTGTCTTTTTGAATGGAAGATAATATGCCTGATAGCATGCCTTTGGAATATCAAAGTAATTCTTTTTTCCAGACCCCTCAAAGCACAACCACTGCACCAGAGTGGAGATCACAAATCCCCATTGTTATTATCATGCTAATGTTACTATCCTATACCCGCCTATGGAAAAGAAGTATGTGTCTATTCCTTTTACTTTTATCCAAACCCAGAGATTTCCCCACTTTGCATTCTCCAGCCTCCCTAATCTATCACCACTGGATTTCATGTAACTCCCTTACATCTTCCGATTCTAATGTGTAAGGTAAGTGGTAAACCCTGGCTGGTGTGGCTCAGTTGGTTGAGCGTCATCCCATGCACTGAAGAGTCACCAGTTTGATTCCTGGTCAGGGCACATACTCAGGTTGCCTTCATATTCAGGAGACAACTGATCAATGTTTCTCTCATACATCGATGTCTGTCTGTCTCTCTCTGTCAAATCAATTTTTTTAAGTGGTAAAACTGCCATTTTCTGGAGCATTTTCTCTATACATTGAGATTCTGCTTCCCAGCAATTGTCAGTTTGGCTCAAATAAACTCATAAAAATTCTTACAGGTTTGGACGTTTCTTACGTTGACACTCACTAGAGATAACAAGTGAACATGCCCTCCATCCCCGGCCCTTAGTTCCCATCAATCCCTCTCCCGGCTACTTAGTCTCTGCTTACTTTAGACATTGGGTCTCTTTGCCCGTAAAGAGAGGCAGAAACTTATGCTTTATATCGCACAGTGCTTAGCAGTCCTGGGGACAAAATAGGTGCTCAGTTCTCTTTCATTGATCCCATTTTTTTACAGAGGAAATTGGTGATAGCCATTTCCCTTCATCCCTCTTGTAAAGGTCACCCAATATATCTCCTCAAGGGAGAGGAAACTATACATCAAATCTAAAAAAATGTGCCAGAACTAAACACCACCTGGAGAGCTAGGAGTTTCTCCTAGGAGTGTTTTTACATTATAAATGCCACTGTGTTCTGCCAGTGCGTTTAAATCAAGTTAATGAGGATTCGAGTTCGGGCATGGGCGCGCTAGCCAAGTCTCAGATGCTTCGAAGATTGATCATCTAGAAAGTGTCAGGGAACGACCTGCCGCAAACTTACTGGAAGATCCGTGTGGGTCTCATTCAGTCGTTTACAAAGTCTCCTTTACTAACACGATCCAGCTTTAAGATTAACGCCACAGGAGAGTTCAAAGCCAAGTTTTAATTGGAAAAAGATCAGTTCAGCCTATCACACCAAATAGTTCCTGTCCAACTGACTTCCTCTAAGGTTTCCCATTTGCTTTACAAGCCCCCAGTGTACGAGCTACAAAATGTTCCTGGATAAGGACCCTCCATTCACGGAGCTTTCCTCATATCCCCCACTCCCGACCCATTGCCCAGTCACTTTCTGAAGTCATCCATGTTTGCTGATTCTGCTGAGCTCACTGCCCTCTAAGCGACGCATGCCTAAGTCTGTGAGCATAGTAGAATGTCTGAAGCCTGACTCTTTAAGTTGCCTTGAAGAATCTCTCTCTTGGGAAATTGCAAGTTGGTTTCCCTGCCATAGAAAGGAGCCAAGTGTGAAAGAGTTTGTTGAGTGTGCCTTACCTGAGCAGGTTTTGTTATCTTGACTCAGGGTGTAGCCCTCGTAGCATTCACAGTGATGGGACCCAGCTCCGTCGTTCACACAAATGTGCTGACAGCCATGTGTCCCTAGAGCACATTGATCTTGAGCTGCCAGACAAAAGCCCAGGAGAGAAGAAATTCAACAATATAAAAACATTCGCTATATTACGTGTATACAGACATCTCATTTGCAGCTAGAACATGTCAGAAGCAAACCCCTTTCAAAGGTATCAGTTCCATTTGCTCTTACAGGAAGCCAGCTGAGTTCAACAAAATCCGACACACACAGTACTCATTCTTCTACTTTCCCAACTCCTTTTCAGAACCATCTATATTGGATTTTTATAATCTAAATATATCATAAAATGCTTTCTAAAGCATTCCTTTTAGGTTTATTTGTACTTTTACTGAATGAGAGCAATACCAACAGTTGGGTAGCTACCTATACTAGATTCAGAAAGACATAGAGTTTGAAGAAAGTGTAGTTCAACCCTCGCCCGTTATAAGTGAGGAAACTGAGTCCAAAGGAGACCCACTGACTCAGAACAGCATCAGAACTCAAGACCCAAATGCACTCAATGCACTTCTTCTCTGAACTGCCATGAGATTTTTTAATTACTTTTTCTTTCTAAACTTTTCACTTTGAAATAATTTCAGGCGTATGAAAAAGCTGCAAAAATGGAACAGAGAGGTCCTGTTCTTCATCCAGTTTCCCCAAATGTTAACATATTACATAATCATAGTGTAATTATCAAAACTGATACAATACTATTAACTAATCTACAGATCAGTTCATTATTAACCTAACTAAGCATTCACATTTTGCCAATTATTCCACCGATGTCCTTTCTCTGGCCCAGGATCCCACATTGCATTAAGTTGTCCCGTCTCTAGTCTCCTCCAATCTGTAATATTTCCTGCCTTTCGTTGTCTTTCATGACTCTGACACTTTGTAGGGTATCTCTCATTCTGGGTTTGTCTGATGTTTCCTCGTGATTCTGAAATTTTAGCAAGAATACCACAGACGCGCTCTGTGCCCTCAGGACACGGTGTCAGGAGATGCACGATGTCACTCTATGTCCCTGTTGTGGATGTTAACTTGGATCACTTGGCGACACTGGTGTCCGCCAGGTTTCCCCACGATGACGTTACTATTTCCCCTTTGTAAGTGATGAATATCCTGAAGGGGTGTTATTTGATTTCAACTGACTACATTGTCTTTAGCATTTGGAAAGGACTGTTAGGGCTGGCACAGAGAAGGAATGAACAACACTCTTCCACATGTGGGCCGCGATACATACATACGGCCTTTTCTACGTTTTCTAACAAGACCTAGAAGTGGGAAAAGCCAGGGTGGCAAGAGAGGAAAACAGATGAAGTTTCCCATCAGTGTGACCCGCCCTCCACCATGGCTCACAGCGCCAGGCAGCAGTGGAGCCTCTTTCCCGCGTACCTGCACACGCTTTCCTGTCTTCCTTCAAAGTGTAACCTTCGTGGCACTCACAGTGGTAAGAGCCAGCTCTGTCGTTCACACAGATGTGCTCACATCCATGAGTGTTCAGAGCACACTTATCGATGGCTATCAGAAATGGTCAGGACACATGTTAACACATGGAAGCGTGAATCAATAATTACAGACCAGACACAGATGCATGCATACACACATGCACACACACATGCACACGCATGCACATACACACGCACGCACACACAGCTGAGGGCAGCTCGGCACAATAGGAAGGCTACAGGGCTGGAAGCTGGGAACCAACTTTCTGGTCTCGGCTCTTTACTCACAGACCCCAGGCATGGGTGAGTCTCCCTTCTTTGGGTCTTAATTCATTATCTTTAAAATAAATAAGTTGAATGAAATGATCTCTAAGTTTTCTTCCCCTCAAAAACTTCTTCCCAGGATTTAAGTGGGCCTAGATCCCCTTCTTCATTGCCTGCGTGTGAGGATTCCCATTCCAGAGGAGCGAGGCCCTCTCTACGTTTTCTTCGAGATCCCATGAGCATCTACGGCCACAGAGAGGAAAGGGTAGCTTTTCATGTAAATAAATAAAATCCACGAAAATTCCAAACCCTCAAAAGGACCAAGAATGTTGTACCATCATAGGCTGATTTATGTATTCCCTCACTTTTCTTCTCATTTTCCTTTTGCTAAACAACAATACATCAGCCAAAAGTCAATTAGGAGAAAAGCACAAGGCCAGGCCGAAACCTGGAGAGTAGGTCCCCGAATCTAAGTTCCATTCAGCCCCCCTCGGGTAAGCAGGCCTCACCTGAACAGGTCTTCTTATCGGCATTCAAGGCGTACCCTTGGCTGCACTCACAGTGGTGCTTGCCGTCCCCATCACTGACACACACGTGCTGGCACCCGTGTGTGCCAAGCATGCACGGGTCCACTGCTGTGCAAAGGAAGTGGACGACAGTCAGCGGACGACAGACACGTCAACATTTCAGGTACTTTCTCCCATGTCAAAAAGACATCGCTCTCTGGTTTCTTTCCGATTCCATCTTTAGTTCACTGTCAATTTTGATTATTTGTTTCTGCCCCAGCTAGAAATACCATCCTTAAACTAGTCATGTTACTAATTTTAAATCACAGATCTTATTGTTAACTTTCTGAAGGAGGAGGAGGAGGAGGAGGAGGAGGAGGAGGAGGAGGAGGAGGAGGAGGGGGAGGAAGGAGAAGAAAGAGAGAATTCTTATGGATCAGGCAATTGGATATTCATTCAACATATCCACCTACCCTTGAAAAAAAACTTTTGTTTTCCCAAAGCCAGAAACGGGGGAGACGGTCATGTGTTTCCTAAAGTTCTATGAGCTGACTGTCCCATTGCAGCTGGAATCTGGTTTCTGGGGGTTCTATAGTGTGTGTCCAAACAGAATTCATAAACAGGTGCGTTCATCTAGGCCTAGATGAACACTTGGGCATATATGAACTTAACATATATGTGGGGAATGGCAGTGCAGGTAACTGCCTTCTGAATAGGCAGCAAACTTAAACACACGCAGCTTCAGGGCCTCTGATATCAGTAAGGAGAATAAACTCTGTCGCTATAACACAAACAGGTAAAAAGAAAAAAACAAAATAAACTCGACTCTATCAGCTAAACTGCATCTCCATCTTTTCCCTTCTACAGCCATTTATAAGTCATTGGCTTTTTTTCCTAGTGAGCTGTTTTGGATGAAGACTCAGTGAATTTAGTCATTTCTGTTGGAGGGGGCTGGGACTCCTGGGGCAGGTAAGCAGCCTCCACTGCTTTGGCAAGAAGACAAGCCTAATATTTTCCCAAGAAGAGCCTTTTCATGGGATGATCTTTCTAGTCCGTGAACAACAACAAGCTGCTTTTGCTCCTCAGTCTTTTTTCCCCCAGAACAAGCAGGTCTTTTGTACCAGAAGGAAAAGATCGCCACTCACCACTTATTACTCTATGGCCTTCAAGCCCAACCCCCGGTGCTGGTTGTGAGAGCCAACTTTGCCACAGACCAACGTCTCTTTGGCAAGCTCTCACCCACCCACAAGCACAGGGGGTCTTCCTGGGAGAAAGACGGCCATTTTCCTTTGGGAAAACCAATAAATGCCAAGTAGATGCCACCAAAACCAACGATTGCTTGTGAGAGAGAGCCTAGTGTCCTGGGACAGGAAAGACAAGGGGATCCCAGCCAGGTCTGGCTGAGATGAGGCCAAGCTTAGCTCCAGACCAAGCTTCATCTCCTATTTCCTGACAGACTGGTGATGGCTGAGTTTCCCTTTGTTTAGATATAGAGTCTCCTTGAAATACACAGTTGTAATTATTACTTCACTGGTTTGTCTCATCCCCACCGCCGAACTACTGCTTGATGGTAGGGAGGGACAAATTTTATCTTTGTGTCATCGGTGGTCAATAAATGCCTGTTAAATAAATAAATGTGGAATAGGTTATACAGCAAAAAGTATCTACATTTTAAAATTCACCTTAACTAGAAATTTGTCTACCCCAGCTTGGGGACTTCCATAGAGGGCTCCAAAAGATTATCTCCAAATGACAAGAAATAATAATAATAAAGCATGATGATAGATATAGATGATAGATAGATAAAAAAATAAGTTTGAAAATAAAATAAAAAATATAGTATAAGTCCCACATTCATAATTCTGATCAGTGACTAAAAAACTCCAGCCGCGAATGGATTCAGATTCATGAATTTGGCTAATTCATGCTAAAAATTCCAATTTCAAACTCCATCCTAAAGGAAGAAATGAGAATGACAGTATCAGAAGGATTTTAAAAAACAAACAAGCCTGGCCGGTTTGGCCCAGTGGATAGAGCGTCACCCTGTGGACTGAAAGGTCCTGGGTTCGATTCCGGTCAAGGGCATGTACCTCGGTTTAGGCTCCTGGCCTTGTTCAGGGGCATGTGGGAGGCAACCAATTGATGTGTCTCTCTCACATCAGTGTTTCTCTCTGTCTCTCCCTCTCCCTTCCACTCTCTCTAAAAATCAGTGGGAAAAAATATCCTCAGATAAAGATTTAAAAATAAAAGAAATAAATTGTTATTGTTGAAAGTATTACAGATGTCCCCTTAAAAAATAATAATAATAAAATAAAACAAACAAGCCCTGCTCCTTCTACCTGTGAAGTGAGCTGAAATCCCAGTCTCCCTGATTCTTGACCCTGTCCCTCCATGAAGAATAGTCAGAGAAAGAAGTGAACATCCAAGCTGGAGCGTCACTGAATGTCCACTCTGCCTGCCAGTTACGCTGAAGCAGGCTGCCTGGCCCCTGCATGGACACACGCGGGCCCTGTCTTCTGCAGGAACAAGAGGAGTTCTGTAAACTCGAGACATGGGTAAACTAGAGAAAATATCGGGGGAAATGCAGGGGTGGGCAGGAGGGAGGAGAGCAGTCTTGTGTGTTTTATTTTTATTTTTCTCTGACCCCATCAGGGAACAGCATGATCATTTACCCAGGATTATTTCCAGACCTTCCCATTTCTAATGCAAACATGGAGATTTTAGGAGCAGTCCAAGTTATATAGAAGGCAGCTCTATATTCCTAAACCAACAAAGTGTGTTTAAGTTGGTTAAAAAAAAGACACAAAAAGCATTGCTTCTATTTAAGCTTTCCAGAAAATTTCCACCAAAAAAAAAAAAGAAAAAGAAAAGGAGAGAATTCTTTCTTTCTTCTGCTTCATAATGTTTGACTATAGCATCCTTGCTAGTGGCGACGACTTACCGCAAAAGGTTTCCTGGAACCTAGAGGAAAGTTTCTCGATGACCCCGTAGGTCTCCACGTAGAACACGTGCTCGTCCAGGGGTTCGCTGGCAATCATCCTGAGCGATTCCCTGTCCGCCCGGTCCACACCCACCGCATAGAGCTCAATGCCGGACGCCCGCGCCCGAGCCGCCACCTCGGTCACCTGGTCCTGGGGCCGCCCATCGGTCACGATGATGGCTACCTTTGGGATGTTGGAGCTGGGTCCCCGGGCTCCTGCCTCCACTGTGAAGGCTTTCTCCATGGCCGTTTGGATGGCCAGGCCCGACATGGTGCCCGTGGACAAGGGCGCGATTCGCCCCACGGCCTGTTTCAGGGATTTCTTGTCCAAGTGGGTCTGGAGATGGAACTCGATGTTCACGGTGCTGGCGTAGTTCACCACTGCCACCCGCGTGTCCGCTGCCCCGATGTCCAGGTTGTCGATTATCCGGGAGACAAAGGTTTTCACTTTGGTGAACTCCAAGGGCCGTACACTACGAGAACTATCGATGATAAACACCAAGTCCAGTGGTCGGCTCTTGCAAAAACCTGCAAGGAAGATGTGGGGAACAGAAGTGACTAAGCAGTGATCTGACCACAATCAGAAATGGAGCAATTCCTCACCCCCAGCTCTGAGACCGGAGGTCAGACAAGGCAGCATCCCCTACCTCCCAATGGCCCACTGTCTGCTACCTTCCCCAAGACCGTCTCCCTTTGGATGTTGAGAGCCCGTAGGCCTTCCGAATCCCCTGATGAGAATTCACACGAGGCTGTGAATTACATCATTTAATTTTCCCACTAGAGCAGTGGTTCTCAACCTTCCTAATGCCGCGACCCTTTAATACAGTTCCTCATGTTGTGGTGACACCCAACCATAAAATTATTTTTGTTGCTACTTCATAACTGTAATTTTGCTACTGTTATGAATCGTAATGTAAATATCTGAGATGCAGGATGTATTTTCGTTGTTACAAATTGAACATAAGTAAAGCATAGTGATTAATCACAAAAACAATATGTAATTATATATGTGTTTTCCAATGGTCTTAGGTGACCCCTGTGAAAGAATCGTTCAACCCCAAAGGGGTCACGACCCACAGGTTGAGAACCGCTGTACTAGGGGCTGGAAGTTGATGCTACTCTAAGGCTATCTACCCCAATATCACACCTGTAGGCTGGCTGAGCCCTTAAATTTCACTTAGAACCTCATCCCTTCACTTCAAGTTTTGTACTCAAGGTTCCTCTTGACTCCCAGGAACGAGTGGATTCCAGACCCTGCTTGGGCGCCTTGGCTACCTGAGGCCATGGGACAAAGTGTCCCTGAACAGTGTGCAAGGTGAACTGTCGGGGCAGCCGCATTGCACGCCACCCTGCCCACTCCCATGGGTGAACACTGCTCCCGAGCAGCTCTAGGTCTCCCTCTAGCTGGTCATTAATTCACGTTTAGTGCACTCAAGGGCCCAACTAGCCTGAGCTACGTTGAAAGTAGAAAGAGGGATGACAACTTCGTCTGATTGAGGCATGTTAACTGCACTCCAACTCTGTGGGTGTTTCTTTTTTTTTTTTTAAATATATTTTATTGATTTTTTACAGAGAGGAAGGGAGAGAGATAGAGAGTTAGAAACATCAATGAGAGAGAAACATCGATCAGCTGCCTCCTGCACATCTCCTACTGGGGATGTGCCCGCAACCCAGGTACAAGCCCTTGACCGGAATCGAACCTGGGACCTTTCAGTCCGCAGGCCGATGCTCTATCCACTGAGCCAAACCGGTTTCGGCGGGTGTTTCTTGTTTAAAGAAGCAGAGATTGAGATTTGGTACCAATCCCACGTCCCTATCAAACTCTTAGTCACCTCTCTCTCGTTTTTTCATTCACCAAAGTTTTTTGAGGGTGGGGAGAGGAAACACTTCCCCACTCCCCCCCACCCCCTCACCCCCTTCACCCCACCCGACCCCCACCCCGGCTGAGCTGCTGAGCCTAATCTAGGTCAGGAGGCTTAGAGAGAAGCCACTTATTAAATGTCTTTTTTCAAGTCATTCCTCCTTTTCTCCCAACACACACACACACACACACACACACACACACACACACACTCATCATACACACCAAGTCCTAATTAATGCCTTATCCCTGGACATTAAATGTCAATCAAAATTCTTTCCTTTCCTAATAGGGGCTGGAAGTTGATGCTACTCTAAGGCAATCTACTCAAGTGAGTGGGGAAAAGGTAGATTCAAAATAAATTCCTAGGCTAAGCATGGGACAGGAATTATATAACTCTATAGTTAAAAAAAAACTGAAAATTATCCTGCTGCCTGGAGGTATTCGATTAAGAAAATAATAATATCCAACTACCAATAACACTTTAGAGATCACAGGGTACCAACACAACAACCCTGTGAAGTCGGAGGTGCAGAGGTTGCTTTTATACCCATTTTACAGACAAGAAGCCTGGGTCTCAGGGAGGTGTAAGAGCTGGAAAGTGGTAGGTCATGGATTGGACTGCCAGCCTACGGGGCTTTTCCCTGCAGGGTTACCTCTCTGAGGCAACGTCTCCCATCACAAAAGTCAACAGTATCTCCTGTACCTGGTAAACATCCTGCTGCTCTGGGAGTTATTCTGCCGCATGAACCAACTCCTGACTCAAAGGGGAAACGGCATTGTTCCCAAGACCCCCCTAGCCCTGACTCCTTCCTTCTTGAACCTCAGTTTGCACCAGGGAGGGAAGGAACGCACTGACGCCCAAGCCGGACTCTCCCTCCCACCGCGCTCCCTGCCAGGTACCCCTCCATCCCCACCCGGAGCCTGGACAGTACCTGCAGCACCGGCCCCTCCGGGCTGCCCGGCCCCCGAATAGGGCGCGCGTGGGGGGACGCCTGGAGCGAGGCGGCGCCCGGGGCTGCCCCCCGGGCCATGGGTCCCCAACCTCTGGAAGCCGGGGCGGGCCGGGGGAGCGGGGACCGTGGGGGCTGCGGGGCACGGCAGCAGCAGCAGCGGCGGCAGCAGGAGCAGACCCGGGAGGAGGCGCCGCATGGTGTCCGCGCCGGGTGATGTCTCGCAGGCTCGGTTCGTCGGCCGGGACCAGGCGCACCGGCGGATTTAAGTCAATGGCCCGCGCCTGGACCAGCGGCCACGAGCGTGGAACCCCCAGCGGAGCCAATGACTGGGCAGCTGGGCCAGGGAGGCGGGGCCAGGCTTAAGCCTATGCCCGCCCCCGCCCGGCGGAGCCAATGATTGGGCAGCTGGGGCAAGGGGGCGGGGCCTGGGCCCCCACCACCTGGTGGCAGGGCCTCCGCTGGGTGGGCTCAGCCCTTGCCGCCCACTCTGAACCCTGGAGGGGCCAGTCCAGGGCCTCAGCCCGCCGGACCCTCCGCTCCCGCTCGCAGCCACCTGACCTAACCCCGGGCGCCTCGGGCGGTCCGCCCTCCCTCTCCGTGCAGCCCTGCCCCAAGTCTTCATCCTGCTCCCCACACTGCATTCCTTTCCCTGGCCGAGGGACCCACCTTTTGCGGTGGGCTCTCGGTTAAAAAAAAAAAAAAGCCTCAGATTCTAGCAGCATGAATAGCAATGCTTTCATCCCGCTTCAAACATCTGCACACTATTGACCTTACGGGGTGGGCAAAAGTATGCTACCCAGAATAGAATGGCAAACAAACATTCCCGGGAGGCCCTGCTGCTGGAGAAGGGAAGACAAGGCAGCCTGCTTCCGAAGCGCCCCCCCTCCACGCCCCTCATCCTAGTTCTTCTCCAGCAGGTGACCCCCAGATCTGAAATGTGTGGGTGTTTGACTTCAGGCAGGAGAGATTTCACGGCAGCGGGTATTTTGAGAGTAAGTTTATTAAAGCTGGAGATGGTGAAACAAAGGAAGGGTTTAGGATAGAAGAGGCCACATCACAGCAAGACTACCTCCATGGGACTACCTAGATGGGGTGCGGGGGGGGGGGGGGTCACATTAGGAAAAAAGGAATTTTCCATGACAGCACAGAGCTGGAGGCTGGCCAAAGGGAACTCACAGTCTCCTGGGAGAGAAGGGATAAAAGTGAGGGACTGTTGAGTGAGTCATAAAACATGACAAAGAACATGAATTCCAATGGAACCTTTCCTGCTTCCAGACTTTGCCCTTTAAAACCCACACTCCACACAGTAACCTTAAAGTCGCTTCTCTTCTTAAACCCTGCACCTTCCCTTCCAGGACAATCCAAACCATCTGACCCACTTGATAGCAGGCTCCAGGTGGGCAGGGCGATGCCTGCACTGTTCACTGCTGAATTCCCCTGAGTGCTACCTCACCGTGTGCAGGTTCAGTCTATGGCGGGGCTGAGACCGCAGGGAATGGAAGATGATCCACAGAGCTGATGTCTAGCTCTTCCAGGGCAGGCCCATGAGCCGGAATGACAGTTTGTTGAAGAAAACACCTGGCATTGCTTTTTCCAAGAATCTAAGACGCTGAGGAAATGGTTCTGCTGTTTCACTTCACTGCCTGGCAAGACAGCTCTGTGCTGGGCGGTGCCCCCTTCCTCTGGCCTCCTCCACCACCTGGCTCCTTCTCTGAAGTTCAGAGGGAGAAGCAACATAAAGTACTAATGGTCTGTTTCAGCACATTTGCATGTAGGCATGTGGAAAATTAAAACTATTTTGTTAGACGAGGGCATACATTATGGTTAGCTTTCTTTAAAAAGTCACACAGCCAAGCCATAAACTCAAAATGGATAAAAGACTTAAATGTACTGTAAGTCGCAAAACCATAAAAACCCTAGAAGACATAGGCAGTAAAATCTCAGATATCTCTCAGAGTAATATTTTTGCCAATACAGTGGGGCCTTGACATACGAGTGTCCCAACTAACGAGTTTTTTGAGATACCAGCTGTCTCTCGGCCGAGATTTTTGCATTGAGTTGATAAAGTAATTTGAGTTAACGAGCTCCTTAATGGTCTCGGAAGGCAAGGCACCACTGTACATCTCCTAGGGCAGTGGTCGGCAAACTCATTAGTCAACAGAGCCAAATATCAACAGTACTTCTTCAAAATAGACTCGCCCAGGCCGAAAACCGACTTCTGCGCATGGGCCACGAAGTTTCAATCACACTGTACGTGAGAGCCACACTCAAGGGGCCAAAAAGCCGCATGTGGCTCGCGAGCCGCAGTTTGCTGACCACGGCCCTAGGGTAAGGGAAACAAAGGAAAAAACTAAACAAATGGGACTACATCAAACTAAAAAGCTTTAGTACAGCAAAAGAAACCATCAACAAAATGAAAAGGGAACCCACTGCATGGGAGAATTTGCCAGTGATACATCTGATCGGGGGTTAATTTCCAAAATATATAAAGAACTTACACAACTCAACACCAGGAAAACAGACAATCCAATTTTAAAAATGGGCAAAGGACCTCAATGGACACTTCCCATAAAAGGACTTACAGTGGCCAAAAGACATATGACACAATGCTCAACGTCACTCATCATCAGAGAGATGCAAATTAAAACTACAATGAGCTATCACCTCACACCAGTCAGAATGGTTATCATCAATAAACCAACAAACAAGTACTGGTTTGGAGAGAGCCAGAGGGAAAAGTGAGGGGGGGAAGGGGGGAGGTGAGAGTGGGCAAAGGGGGTAGAGGAGTGGGGATGGAGAGACTTTGCTTGGGATGTTGGGCATACGATGCAGTGTGCACATGATGTTTATTGAGTTGTACACTTGAACCTGTATGGTTTTGCAAACCAATGTCACACCAACAAATTCAATTTAAAAATATGTACAATATATTTGTCTATAAGCTAGATGAGCATGTCACCACAGCTGCATTCTCAGCCAGAGGCAAAGTGGAATATTTTCAGGAAAGAACTTTAGCTGTGGCACCCATAAGCTGCAGTTTGCTTCTGCTTTCTCTTTGGTTCCCCTCTGGAGGTCAAATGATGCATTTCAACATGAACTGCTCTTGATGAACTCATAACCCAACTAAATGATCTCAACATAAAAGCAGAGCTTGCCACACTACCCGCATAATTTTTCTATCAAACCATTTATGTTAATTTATGACCTAAATTAACATAATATATATAGTCCCTATAACTTTAAATAATACTTCAGAGTCACTGGATTAAATAAATGCTTTATAATAAAAAAACTAGCATTATAGTCTCAAAGTATCAAAATCCATGGCAGTCTGAGTTTATTATAATGAAAAATGTTAGGTTTTATCTACCAAAAAGAGGGTAATAGACTTCTTAAAAATGACAACAGTAAATTTTAAGAAATTTATTAAAGCATCTTATCACAAAATGGAAACATACAAATTAGAAACATGCAACCGTCATTTCCATAGTCAAGTTAAAACATCATACAGTTTTCCTGTTTTCATAGCTGAAAACTTCAGATCTTATACCTAACTCATTCACCCTGAATATTTTATTCATTCCTCCTGAAAGTATCCAGGGCAGCAAAATAACCAAAATGCAAACTATTATATAAAGGAAGTGCAAAGTTAAAAAAGAAAATGTGTAGAGAGCACCCCTCCCCACCCCCCAATTAAAGGCAAACAATGGCACTTTGCTCTTGCTTAACTAGATTGTCTTCAAAAACTACTAAAATGTAATAGACTTAACAAAACAGAAAAACAACTGACTTCTAATAGATGTCCCAAAAGCTTGTTAGTGTTTGAAAATAAATGCTTACACAAAGGGAAATGTAGTTTATATCAAACAAGTTTGAAGAGCCCTGTATTGCAGCATTCTGTAAAATAAACACGACAAAAAGCTGGTATAGGGTTTATTGACAAAGGCAGGATGTCTTCAGGCGGGTATGTAAGGAGGCGGTGGTTCTTTTTCAGGCATCTTCACTGCCATTTCATAGGTCGGCAAAACGTACTGAAGAGAGAAAAAAGTTGTATCAGACTCAATTCTCCTTTAAAATCCTACTTGGAATAATTCAGCTTTCAGATTTTATGTCCTAAAAAGGGACACACAACCCCACAGAGAAGAGCTGAAGAAACTGCTAGCTACGCAGGGCCTGAGAGGAGAGATGACTAGTAACCTGGACCTTTAATGCAGACGAGACATCTGATCCAGAATGCGAGAGAGGGATGAAGGGAGGAGGGAGGCCAGGCGGGAAGGAGGGATGGAAGGAAGGGCAGAATTTTGCCTCTGAACTAACCCTGGGGGCTACCAAACACCTGGACAGGAAGCATGTGCCCCTGCTCTTCCCACCCTTCCCATGTGGCTGATCAAGTACCAACTACACCGCAGGTGGTTGCGGGTCCAGATTAAGGGCCCCAGTGATGATGCTAAAGGAAGCCTCCAATAAAATGCTGCGTCCTGAATTTCATCCTCATCTACAGTCAGAGGATCAGGTACTTATTTCTTCTGGGGTAAAGGGCACATCTATGTAGGAGAGCAGCATTCTAACCTACTGACTCCAAGTGTGATAGGCTGGCCTTACACGGGCCACAGAGATTCTACATGTTGAAAACCAGGAAAGAGTAGAGTAGCAACTAGAGGGCCCACGAGGTGAGCACCCCCAAAAGACTCGTGGAGCCCATCCAGTCATCTCCCCACAGAAAGTCAGCATCTCCTTTGGATCGTATACATGTTTTGTGAAAGCAACACAACTGATGATACCTCCATTCTCAAAAGTTCCAGAACCCACAAGCCTGGCATGGGTCACACTGCTGTTTCCTGCCTACTCTCCCCGCAGAATGCAATACTCTTAGGAAGCACTTATGAATCAAACCTAACAGCGAAACAGTAAGACTGGCAGTGCAGGCTGCCTTTCATCCATGTACCCAGGATTCCAACTGGGAAATGCTCAATCTTGTGGATTTAAGCTATTCATGCCCTAAACCACAGCATGACACTGCAGAGAAAGTCAAGACCCAGGTTCTTGAGAAGAATCAATAATGGCTGGTGAAGTTTCAATATATTGGAAGGTCATTCACCTGTGGAGGTGCTTCAAAGGCAGGGTACACAGCAATCTCTGGTGTGTTTCTGTTGTTGATGTATTTATAGCAGTTCCAAACACAGTTGATTAGATAAGCCTAAATGAATAAAAATAAAATTTACATATGCTGGAAGTCAACAGACTACCTGTTCTAAACTAAGGGGACTTCTAATGCTTCCCCCCACCGTTCTCCATGGAGAAGGAAACTGACACGTGCAGGCCAGGCCCTATCTCCACTTGCTCTCGCTTAAATGTCACAAGTTTTATTATCATCATTTTACAGAAAAACCAGATTTGGGGTATCAGATCTGATAACCATTGTACTGCAGAAGGAACTCTGTTTCTGAACCTTGGAAATTTTAACAATTTTCAATCCAAATCATGAACCACTTCTAAAAACATGACAATCCTTAATAAGGATCCTGGCATTTCCATTCTCTGGAAACAAGAGGGAGGACATTCCCCGAAAGCTCTCTCTACTGCTGTCTCAAAATGAACAGTCACTTACTGTGAACTGTAGGGAGACAAGGCAACAGTGTTTAGATGGACAGTGTCACAGTCTAACTGGCCCCCCAAATATTTAGTCAGCAACTCACCTTAAAAATGATGAATAAGACGAAGAACGCAAGAACAATGAACAGGAGGCAGCTGGAGTCCAATGCCAGGAGGTCATCTTTATAGGGAAAATCAGGCTATAAAAAAAAAGGCGGGATGAAGAGGCAGAGCAGAGAGGATTTTTAGGGCAGTGAAACTAGTCTGATGAATACATGTCATTATACAAGTGCCCAAACCTGTGTGGAATGTACACCAAAAATGAACCCTAATGAAAACTATGGATTTTAGGTGATAATGATGTGTCAATGCAGGTTCACAACTGTCACAAAAGAATCACTGGGGTTAGGGATGTGGGTAGGAAGAGAGGTTATGGGGGCAGAAGTAGGGGATATGTGGGAAACTCTGTACTTTCTGTTCAATTTTGCTGTGAACCTAAAACTGCTCTAAGAAACAAAGTCTATTAAACAGATTTTAATTCAGCCACAGCAACTGCCCTCTGTGACAACCTAAAGAGAATGGCACAACTACAAACAAAAGGCACCAAAGTCAGAACTGATATTCTAATAAAAACTTACAGAATTTAACTCAAAGTACTTTAAAGCCTCATCATTAATGCATGTGACGGATCACTTAAAATACATTTGTTTGAATATTCAGAAGAGTCCTAAGAGTCTAAATTGAGCTCACTTTCTTTCTTTTCAAAATCACTAAATCCAGAAGTGCTGATATTTATCTAAAGTCCATGGGCCATTTGGTTCTACCTGGGGAAAATAATTCATCTAAAAGCCAATCGTCAGTCTCCCTGCTCATTAGGAGGGGCAAAAGAAGGCATGCCCCTGGTTAGAAAGCCAGGCGGACCACGTGACTTACTGCAGGCATACCACGTTCTACTGAGAAGGATCAGCTATATGTATGCAAATATTCAGTTGGCATTTACTGTGTGCGAGGCAATGAGCTAGGTTCAAGGAGAGGGGCATTACAGAAGAATAGTTTAGGATGTACAAGGTGGCCAACAGACAAAGTCCCTTCCAGGCTGAGAGACCAAGCGAACAAAACAGGGAGAAACCAGTGAGGTCTGTAAAAGTAGTAAACATTTAATTTTCGTGGGTTTCTATATGGCTCATTTAATCGTTTTAAACCACGTTTTTCAATGGAAATGTCAACACAAATAATCTCACATTTTTGTAAAAAAGTAGCACAAAGAAATCCCAAAGGACCAAAAAGCAAGAAAAATCTACACACGAACCCCAAACTAAGTGTTCCCTTGGGACAAAACAATTCTTTAAGCTTTCTTCACCTCTAAATAAAAAGGACAAACACATAATGGAACCAGCTCATGAGGGAAATGCTATGACTTTATTCAGAAGGCTTGCAATTTTCAGCCAGCGATGACATCAGCAGAGAGAACTGTGTTTAGGAAGCTGCTGACCAGGCCAACAGGCCCTGTGCTGGCCACTTCTCTCCAGCCTCGCCACATTCCTTCCTTCCATTCCTCCTGTGTGCCAGCCACCAGTCCTTTCAGTCCCCTGGCCATCTCCCATGCTCCTTCCTGCTTCAGGGTGTCTGTTTTACCCGGAACATTTTCTTTTGCACTTTCCCTATCCTAATTCCTACTTGGAATTAAATCTCACTTCCCAGCTCAGGTCTGATACCTGTGTGATATCCACTCACATAGCAGCCTACACTTTCCCTTCACAGCTTTTATCACAATTTTAATTCAGTAACTGTCAATTTTCCAATTCCTTCACTAGAAAGTTCTACTGATATATCCCTAGGATCCAGCAGTGCCTTGCACATAAGAACCAACAAATGTTTTTAGAATGAGTGATAAATCTGGTGGTACGCAAAATGGATTAGGCAGAAAATCTGAAAGTGGGGTGCAAATTCTTGAAAGGCAGAATTTTTTAAGTGAACTTTCATTTATCAGGACCCCACTCCTCCTTCGAGACCTTACTTTGGTCCAAAGTGTTCCCTGCCCCTCTGTCATACAGCACTTAAGCTCCTCATGTACCACCGTCCTGTGACAGCTCTAGTTCATTATCACAGATAACATCTTCATGTCCTGACTCCCCAAATGGTTTGCTCCTTGAAGGGGAAGTTCTTTTTTTTTTGGGGGGGGGGGTTCTTTATATCTACATCATTCACCAACAGTTCACCTAGAACAGAATAAGCAGACAATAGGCACTCAAATATTTGCTATGAAGGCCTGCAAAAATAAAAAGCTAATACTTTAATGAGTGCCAAGTACAGTCGAATTATTATACTTTTAGTTTATTGAAAACAAAAGTTGAACGACTCCTCAAATTCCATAATAACCATTTTTAGGGATTTCTAATATTGACTATCCAAATGGTATGGTAAGAAGATAATTCTATTTTCATCTTACTGGTTTCAACATGGTAGTTAAGAGTAGTGATATTATTTTAGAACACTTTAAAAAAATAAATAGGGTCGGTTAAAATAAAAATAGTGCCTAAAAAGCTAAGAATTTAAATTTAAATATTTTACTTAAAATGGAAAACAATAAGTTTAATTAGCATACACACTTACTAATTGATCCAGATATTCTTTGATTCTTGGCAAGTAAGTGAGAGAACTGATAGCAACCAGGCAACTGAGGACGAAGTCAAAAAGCCGGTAACAGAAGAATGGAATAAGCCAACCCACTTGATACTGAAGAAAAAAAAACAACCACAACATCACATAAATCAAAGTACTAAGTACCGTTCAGTAAAAAGCAAAGTCCAAAAGTTGAAAACATAGGATACTTACAGAAATTGCTCCATATACCAGCATTGAACTGATTATAAACATAAGAACAGAGACGGCAAAAAGAACACAGGCATTATCTAAGAAAACAAAAACCAAAATCTAATTAAGCAACTTACACAAAAAGAACAAAACTCTTCATGACAAAAATAACACTTCAAAGCTAGCTTACAAACATCAAAGTATTTTCAAGATTGGCTATGAAAAAATCTGAGAGGGTAAAAAAATCCAAGAGGGTAAAAAAAAAAAATCTGCCTCAGCTTTAAGTAATGAAGCTTAAGCAATTAGTCCCTTTGTTTTCTTGTTTGTTAAACTGCTACAACTCACTGATACTTATTAAAGGACTAGAGGCCCAGTGCACAAATTCATGCACCAGTAGGATCCCTCTGCCTGGCCTGTGGGATCAGGCCAAAATGGCTCTCCGACATCCCCCGAGGGGTGCCGGATTGTGAGAGAGCGCAGGCCAAGCCAAGAGACCCCATTGGTGCACAATCGGGAGTGGGGAGATGCGGGAGGTTGGCCAGCTGGGGAGGGACCGAGAGAGGGCTCCAGGGCATGTCCAGCCCATCTCACTCAGCAATAAGCTAACCTACGGGTCAGAGCATCTGCCCCCTGGTGGTCACTGCATGTCATAGCGAGCGGTTGAGCTGATTTAGCATACCATTAGCATATTACGCTTTGATTGGTTGAACAGACGACTGGACAACCAGACACTTAGCATATTAGGATTTTTATAGGATGGCACATGAACCAGGTACCCTGCTAGGGAGACAGCTCTCTGCCCAGAGTCTAAGAGGTTAAGATGTGCAAGCAGCAAATTAAAATCCAACGTGGCAAGTGTTACAATAGAAGCAGAAACAATCAGCTTTGCCTGGAGAATCAGGAATAAAATATAAAAGAATAAGTTGGGTTTTGTGATTTGAGCAGGGTTCAACCGAAGGTAAAGGCTGGTATTTCCTTAAAAGACGTGTGTATTAAACACAGAATGCTACAGATGCCCCCTCGTGCCTTAGATAAAATACATGATCTGAAATTAAAGGCTGTCCTTAATTAATCTCCTCTTCCCCACCCCAACACCCAAGCTCACTGCTCCGCATCCTTCAGCTGGGCTTCTCTGCTATATTCAGGTCTCTTTTCTTTGTTTCTCAACTTCCTCATATTCTTCCAAAGAAACACAGATACCACATGACCAAGAACTATGTGTTTTTCTATTCTCTCAACAGCAAGGGCTTCTGTAGAATTATAACTAACAAAAACGGATAATGAATACATCTGATTCACTGGAGAGTTACAGGCAACATACAATAAACTTGTAACTTCACACCTGGAGCTCTGGCCAAGGCTGGGAGCTGGCTGTACAGACATACAGGAATCTCAATAACCCTAAATCTTTTTCTACACCTCAATTTTAAGAGAAACACACATGACCAGGGAAGAGGCTGACATGAGGAGGTTCAGTAATATTTTATAACCTAAAGTAAAATTTTATAAATACCACAAATGGCCATTAGGAGCTAAAGTTTATTTATCATTCTATTTTGGTTTTTAAATAAAAACAGACAACTACACACACACACACACACACACACACACACACACACACCACAAAACAACAAATGCCAGAAGGGCTGTTCCTAATATGTTCTTGGTATTTTTTCTATCACATTTGACAACAAAATTAAAGGATTATACGATACTTTGAAAAGACAATCAGAAGACCCTTTTTTTAAAAAAGCACCTTAGACACAAAGTGTGAAAAATTGTTAGAGCTTTCATAAACGTGTGATGGATGCCCACAAAACACTACCTGCTCCTGGAAACAGAAGTTAGCCCTGTGGACAATGAATCGTTTGAATTACCAACCAAATTTTTTTAAAAAACAACTTCATAAATGGATTAGAGCAGGTCATAAATGTAACGAAGCACAGAACTTTATAATAAAAGCTAATAATTTTAAAAATGATCATTAAGATCCTGTAATATAACATATAACATATAATACATACAGCGAACTGGGAACATTCTTCTGAAGTGAAATTTTTTTTAAATCAACATAAATCATTCACACTGAGAAGTCTGAGGCATAATTTCCTGCTCAAATATTAAATTTCTAACATAATTTATAATAATATATTACAACTTTTCTGCACCTGAACCGTAGAGGAAGATAAATGAAAATACTGCTATCAGGAAATGTGTAGGTTTAAAAAGGTAATATCTATGAATGTGCTAGGGTTCCTCTATTTTTAACTCTAATGTCAAGTCTTTTTTCATCCAAACAGAAATATATTTAGAATAGTGACCCTAAGTAAAGATATCACCAAATATTCAAATAATTCCTACTTCATATTTACTGTAAGCCTTTTTGTTCCATGAGCAAATTTCCCATCCTCTGCTACACTTGTCAGCTGACCCTCAAAGGCTCAGTTTTTTTGTAATGCCTTCTTTCCCTCTGATATCCACACCAAAACAGGAGTCAAAGTATAAAATACCATTTCTAGCCATTACATTTTCTGGCTGGAACTGCTCAATTATAATCCTCACTGAGTATCTTTGAAAAACCCACAAAACACTTTTCTGCAGAATTAATTCTCTTCGAAATAACGGGTGTGTGTGTGTGTGTGTGTGTGTGTGTGTAATTAGCAGGAGATATTTTCATCTAAAAACATACCTGTCATTCTCTCAGATGAATAGTAATTGCCAATGACTGAGTTACCTCCACAGTCAGCAAAATTGCCATCAACAGGTTTACCACCTATGGAAGATAATAACAGGTTTACCACCTATGGAAGATAATATTTTATCAATTATACTAGAGGCCCAGAGCACGAAATTCTGGCAGGGGGTGCCCTCTCTCACAATCTGGGACCCCTCAGGGGATGTAGTAGTGCGCCAAGCGGCAGGCGACCAGGGAGGAGCCAGAACCAGGCCAGGCACCGCCCCACTCACGCTCATCCCAGCCCACTGCGCCTGCTGCCTGCTGCCTCCACTGGGTAGTGCTGCGCAGGGGAGTGGGGAGAGGCTCCCGCTGCCACAGCTGTGCTGAGCAGTGGTCCCCCTGTAGAAGCGCAATGACCACCAAGGGGCAGCTCCTGTGTTGAGCGTCTGCCCCCTGGTGGTCAGTGTGCATCATGCAACTGGTCGACCAGTTGTTCTGTCGTAATGGTCGCTTAGGCTTTTATATATACAGATTATTAATCAGGAAGCAGTTTGCAGCAATCTTCAAAGGTCTTCCCATATTTAAAATTGTTTTACTTGAAGTAAGAAAGATATATAATTGGAGACTACCTGTGAGATAAAATAATATGCAATACCACTATAAGAATAGTTTTAAAATAAATATATGATAAAGTATAAACTTATCTGTTTCCAAGAAAAGATGATTGATTTGATTCAATACAACAAACTAAAACAGGGCAACAATTAAACATAGGGACCATTACAAAGTCACATCTTTAGATGTCTGGTGTTGAAGAAGCTAGTTCATCCAATATACTTATCCATCAGATAATGTAACAGCCATCAGGTAAACGTATAATGAGCTATCAGAAAAGCTTGAACCCCCTCCATAACATTTCCTATCCAGTGATAGAGAACTATTTCCTCTTGACTAAATTCTTTAAAGACTTACCAAGATTTTGACTATGTCACTTCACATACTAGTCTTAATTCTACCCTTTGAGAAAATCTGCTCCTCTAGCACCTACGGACAGCTGACATGTGCCTCCAAATGTCTTCTCCAGTGCAAACCCTCAGGTTCTTACACTGCTTCTCTCACAAGCATTCTGCCAGCTACGTCACTAACTCCCCTTTGCTCTCCTCTACACACAGGTCCCAGTTCGCTGGACACACTATTTAAGAAGCTAAGATGGGTCTGGAGAGAACACAAGGGCCCCAGCTTGACAAATTTCAGTTAATGCAGCCTGAAATCGCACTGGCCTCCTAAATGTTTTGAATGTTATAGGAGAGTAACTCCCTAAAACCCCTAATTCTTTTTCACACTTGATCCCACTAAACTGCCATCTGAACCTGTACAGTTACCCCTTTGCTCTCCTCTACACACAGGTCCCAGTTCGCTGGACACACTATTTAAGAAGCTAAGATGGGTCTGGAGAGAACACAGGGGCCCCAGCTTGACAAATTTCAGTTAATGCAGCCTGAAATCGCACTGGCCTCCTAAATGTTTTGAATGTTATAGGAGAGTAACTCCCTAAAACCCCTAATTCTTTTTCACACTTGATCCCACTAAACTGCCATCTGAACCTGTACAGTTACATTCAGAGGCCCAAGCATAAGCCCTCAGACATTTACAATCGAATTTTATCTTTATCACACTCTTGCCTGTTAAGACTTCTCTCAATCTAGATTCTGATACCATACAGATTTCCTCTCTCTGCATCCTGCGTTTGAAAATATAATCAGCATGTAATCAGTATTTCCATCTGTGAAACGGCTGCAAGAGGCTGACCTCTTCCCATTAATCAATAACGTTTGAGTAAAATTGTTTATCTGATCCAGAGGAACATCTTGAGACCTTGTCAAACATCTTACTGAAATCCCTTCATAATTATCTGGTAAATTTTCCGGGGTGGCATGGGAGGGTTGTAACTCCATTTAAAAAGGAAATATTCATGCCTCTAGTTTTGAGTCCCTGCAGTATCATGCACCATGCCCTTTAAGTGCTCAAACTGGTACTAATGATTTCATAGAAAAAAATCACACCTAGAATTGGACTCAGGCTTTCCTATCTCGAGTTCACAGAATCTGTCCTTCTCCCCTTTTGAAAATCTGAACATTTGATACTTTCAAGGAATGTTTGAGCCTTATCATCAGAAATTTTTGCTGTTGTTGATAATTCCCACCCGAGGTCTGTTGATCTGTAGACAGAGTGGAAGGGATGGTGAGAGAGAGACAGATGTTGGGGAGACTTGGTTGGAAAGTTTGTAAGGAGGACATTCTGATAAAAGGGAAGTGTGTGGAAGGCCGTCTGCCCTGTTTTATCGGAATTCCGACGTGGGGGAGTGTCAAAGTGGCGCCCCTGATTATTTATTCCCTGACCTTTCCAAACACGTCTGTGCACGTGCAGACCCCCGGGTGTTTACTGGAATCCTTATGCTTAATCCCTGGATGCCCTTGCCTAGAGGACAGTGTAAACACATGTGTCCTGCCAAGATTACTCACCTACTGGTTGTATCTAAAGATAAAAAATCCAATAAAGGCTAATGAGGCAGGCAATCGAGGAGGCCTGGCTCCGTCAGCCAGGCTGTCCCTCAGCCCTCTCCCCCACAGTGAAACTGTGTCGGAGTGGAGTAATCTGTTCATCCGCCATTCAGGGGCTGCTGGTCAGCCCTCCCCCCGGCAGAGAGAGAAACATCGATGTGAGAGAGACACATCAATTGGTTGCCTCCCGCATGCACCCTGACCACGGCCAGAGGTCCAACCTGAAACCAAGGTACGTGCCCTTGACCTGAATCGAACCTGTGACCATTCTGAGGCTCCAATCACTGAGCCAAACCACACCAACTACGACTATCATCAGAATTTTAAACAAACTGTATTATGTAGCTTTCCTGTCCACCCTGAATGATAAATAACAGTTTTATCGGCACTTACATTTTCCTAGAGGTGTTTATCAGTCATTACACATTCTCTAAGACGAGCAGCCCAAGTCTTTATCTTTAAGATAAGGCTAGGTGATCTAAACAGTGTCACAATATCAATTACACAATCCACTAATATTTCTGAAGATATACTATATACCAAGTATTCTGATGTATATCACTTCACTTTATTAAGTGAAGTAAATATTACTAAAGTCCATTTGCAAATGAGGAAACTAAGGTTCAAAAAAAGCAAAATAATTTGTGTGAGTTCACTGAGCTGACAGAGGATGGAGCTAGAATACAAATCTGGCTCTTTTTAAGACAGCCTGCTTCTTAGCACTATAGGTCTTTCCAAAACAAACGATTACCTAAGGCTATAAAACATTTATACTTTACTCTCCAAATAAATGTTCAGTAACATGCCTTTTTCCTTGCACTGCTCAAAGGCAAGGTACTTTATCCTTCAACTCCGGAGAGGCTTTACAAGGGAAAATCATATTTGCAAGATGGCTCCCAGCTGAAGGCTGACTTTTCCATAGTCCATTTTCATTGCAATGGGTGTTCCCAGTGCACATGGTATAAACATATGAGTTAATATGATTAGATGCATTAATTATGGAATAATCAGATACATCTAGTAAAGTTAAATATTCTGTTTAAGAAAGTAAGCTTGGAATCAATTCAACCAACTTATATACAAACAAGAACAACAAAAACCAGAAATGTTAGATTTCACTTGTTACAAAGAAACAGTATCAGGCCATGGAAGCAGCCCTTTGCTTTCTCATTTCATTGCCTCACTCAGCCCAGAAGATTCTTTTGTGGACTGGTTTTTGTTTTTTAGTTATTATTCTTGACTGTTCCCGCAGTATATTTTGCCACAACCCAATATCTGTGGAGACTATAATTAAAACAATGTGTTTGCTTCAAGGCATCCCAATAGGGTCTCATAGGCAAAGAAAGGGGGAATCCACAGGGAGCCAAGTCAGCAAAGAACTGTCATCAGATAAAGATCAAAATTAACTATCTTTAACATTTTAATTCATGGAGGGATTAAGCAAAACCAACCAACCAACAAACAAACCTCACAGACAACAGTATGGTGACTATCAGAGGGGAGGTTGCAGAGGGTAAAGGGAGGATAAATATTAACAGAAGGAAACCTGGGGTGGTGAACACACAATACAATGTACAAGTGATGTTATAGAACTGTACACCTAAAACCTTTATAATTATATTAATCAATGTCATCCCAATAAATTCAATCAAAATAAAATAGAAAATTTTTAAAAATTTAGAGAGAATTTAAATTATAATAAATGTATATGTTTTTGTTGTTTTTTACCCTTATTATGCAGTTACTAATGAGTTATTCCTCCTTTTTGTAGGAGACAATTCATTTAAAAAATGTCTAGCCTTGGCTGGCATTGCTCAGTGGTTAGAGTGCACCAAAGGGTCTTGGTTCGATTCCTGGTCAAGGGCACCTACCTTGGTTGCAGGTTTGAAGCCCAGTATAATCAGGGCCCATGCAGGAGGCAACCAATCGATGTGTCTCTCTCACATCGATGTTTCTGTTTTTCTCTCTCTCTCTTCTCTCCTCTCTCTCCGCCTCACCTCCCTTCCACTCTCTATAATTTAAAAAAATGAGAAAAATATCCTCGGGTGAGGATTAACAAAAAAGTAAATTTAAGAGATGCAGAAACTTTTCAAGGTGCACAGTGAGAAAACCAGATCCCTCCGGCTGGGAAGCAAGGAAAGTTTCCACCAAGAAACATTTGAGCTAATCCTTAAAAAATTAACCGAACTGGCAAAATGTTCATGGTTGAAGCTGGGTGATTTTTATACGACTTCACTATTTTTGTACATTTGAAATTTTCCTTCATAAAGTTTTTTTAAGAGTTGGGTGAAGAAGAACATTTCAGGGAAAATAAATAGCACAGAACAAAGTGTTTGAGGAAAGATAATAACTTTGAAATAAAAACAAGCTATACTTATGTAAAGGAGTCCGGCCGGGGTGAGGGCCAGAAAGGAATCCAGCTTGAGGAAACCTGTCTTCACTTCTCGCCCAGCGACCTAACTTTAGATTGGTTATGTTTGAGGCACTCATGCAAAATCAGCCACACATTAAACAGACAACAGGGTTCACCCCTTCCCAGAGAAAGATGAATAATTTCAAAATAAATTGTTGTCAAATGAAAAAAAAAGCCACATATTAAATCTTTCCCAGACCTAAAATTATTCCAAATGGTCAAAATGCATTCTTGGCCCTAGCTGGTTTGGTTCAGTGGATAGAGCATCCGCCTGCGGACTGAAGGGACCAGGGTTCAATTCCGGTCAAGGGCACATGCCCGGGTTGTGGGCTCGATCCCCAGTAGGGGGTGTGCAGGAGGCAGCCAATCAATGATTCTAATCACTGATGTTTCTATCTCTCTCTCCTTCTCCCTTCCACTCTGAAATCAATAAAAATATTTAAAAAAACAAACAAAAAAATGCATTCTTGTAGTACACCATTGACAACAATGGAGGACACCTCCTGTAGCAGAAATTAATGCCCATTTCAATCATTCAATAAATATTACATAGAAAATATACCACATAAGAAACTATTGTTTAAAATAATCTGTCTTCAAATTCTTTAATAAATGATAGAGAAAACAATTTCAGAAATGCCAGCATTTAAACTGGAGCTCATTCTGAAATTTCATGTTACTTAACCCAGTTTTAAGTCAGGCGTGCCTCATTCCCATCTAAAATGCCAACGACTAACACTTAGCCTGGTGCATGTAAGTGGCTCTGGCTTCTCCATCTCCTCCTGCACTATTTAGTGCCACACAATTAATACTTTAGTATATAGTATTACAGTCTCTTTACTCCAGACCAGTAGAAACAGTTGCTAGAAAGCAAAGGCACAGTATCGGATACAGTCACTGATATGGCGCCTGGGCCCAGGAGGTGGGAGGTTCCAGACAGTACAGAGGCCACCTAAAGAGAGTCATAAATATTCTCCCCTGGAATCGAGGCGAGTATCATGGCAAGGCAGCTGGAGGGGGACGTGACATTCCACCTCACTCATTTCCATGTTTTTTCTCCATCCTTAGTAAAGGAGCTTCTGGCAACAAAATGCACTGTTAGGACAAATCCTTTGTTTAGAGATATTTCATTACACTTTTCTCTAACTGGTCTTGATTTCTAAATGCTATATGCCTCCCCTACTAAAAGCCACACTTTTAAGTCACCAGCAATATTGTAACGAAAACCAACAGCCTTTTCCAATCTTTAATCTGATTAGAATCTGGTAACTTTTTCACCCCACCCCCCTTATTGATGTACCCTGAGTTTCATTTTTGTGTATGTGCTCCGAAGTTCTTTGTAATACCATAAAAGTCTTGAGGGCAGATGCCATGTTCAAGCCAAGAAACACTTGAGAGAGCTCTATGTGGCAGGTAATATCAATAAAAAGATCAATGACATACGGTCCCAGTGACTTACTCTTTTTGCATGTCCACCAGACTTTTCCACTCTAGATGGTCAATAAATCTCTTAATGTAAAATTGATTTAACCAATTAACTGCCACCATATTGTGAATTTAATTTAAAAAGGTGCGTTGCTTGTGTCTATAGATGCTTATGGCGTGCAAATGGTTAAGAGGCTTATAATATTCTATTAACCAGAAAAGTCCACGAAAAGTAAAAACAGCTATGGCTCAAGCACAGGAAAAGGGAGATATGTGAAATATTTACACATCAAGTACTTCCAGAGAAAAAGAGATTTAAATTCCTCATTCCCTATTTTAGGCAAATAAATGCATTTTGAGTTTTGCTGTTTTAGCTCCCACTTTTCCCTGCTATTCCTTTCGTTTTTATGAACTGACTCCATAGCGTTAAAAAAAACAAAAAACAAAAAAAAAACCTGCCTTGGGTTCTGGCCGGGTAGCTCAGTAGGATAGAGCCATCGTCTGGACACACTAAGGTCGTGGGTTTGATCCCCCGTCAGGGGGTCAGGGCACATACAAGAATCAACCAACGAATGCATAAATAAGTGGGACAACAAATCGATGTTTCTTTCTTTCTTCCTCTCTCTCTCTCTCTCTCTCTCTCTCTCCCCTCCGTCTTTCCCTCCCTCTCTCCGCCCCCACCCCTTCCTCTTTCTCTAAAAAATAAATAAAAATGTTAATATGCCTTGGAAAGAAAAACAGCCAATTACATTCAGATGGTTGAAATTGGGGTGGTGGTTATTTATTCTGGAGAAGCTGAAATCCTTTGTTCCGTGAAAGGAAAGGCACTGAGGAGAAAAAGGAAGATTGGGTTTGCAGGCAAGAGTACTCACCACCAGACACTCATTCTCGGTTAAAGCAGGAGGGAGAGGTCACCCTCTAGGGGTGAGGGAGGCCGGGTGGGTAAGAGGTTTGAGGACCCTAAAGACTTCAATGACCCTTTTAGGGGAGCGAAGGCAGAGTTCAAGGCAAACAAAGAAAATTAAAGACCCATACCCTTACCAAATGGATTAGGAATAAAAGCAAGTTAGAAACACAACGGCTCCTATTGCCATTAACCGATCGACGTCCAATATGACCCATCAGTTAAAATACAGAACTAGAAAGGAGCCTTTTCAGGGGAATGGGATAGAACTACACCAGTAAAATGTTTCTGCATATAAAACTACAGGAAATATTTCTTGGAAACAAGCAAATAAGCCTACACTTTCACGTTTTGTTGCTGTTTCTAGCGTTCCTAATGAAGCAAGGCTAAAAAAAAATAAACAGGGCAGTCAGGAATAATGTGTAGATCAGATGAGGGGGAGGAGGGGCGGGCATGAAACACTATCCGCCTAAGTGAAGATGATGCTCATCTGGTGTTTGTCCAAACAGTAATGACTTCAAGGCACTGGGTAGGGAAGTAATGAGAACAGAGAAAGGCAGAAAGAATGTCTGTGATAAAGCTCTCGAACTTGTTATCAGAAACAATGCCACATCCCCCCCCCCCCCCCCCCCCCTCTCTCTCACACACACACACACACACACACACACACACAATCACGAAGACATCAGGGAAAGCGGCCACGTCGCCCATATGAGAAGTCTGTTCAAAGCCCCTGTGAAGTCGTCACGACCCCAAAACGACCTAAACGAGACACCTATTGCGAAGTCACGGGCAAACCAGCTTCCACAAGCACGCATCCTGGCGATGACGTAAGGGATCTCGGAAGCACTGGGAGGGAACCATCAATCCACTTGGCCCTGACGCGTGACGACACAGGTCTCCGTCCAGGGGGTCGCGGCGCCCGTGGCCAGCACCGAAGAGGCTCTCGGAAACGGGAAACGTCTCCTAACGAAACGCGGGTGCCGGATGCGGGGGGGTGGGGGTGGGGGGCAGAGCTGCACCGAAGCCTGCGGGCCCCAACGACACGAGGCCTCTAGCCGAGGTCCCCAGCTCCTCCCCCCAAACGAGGCCCGGGAGCCAGAAGCAGGCACCAGCTGGGCCTGCTCCTTTCCCAGCGACGCGGGCAAAACCGATCGTGGACGCCAGGCTGCATTTATTTAGACCCGCTCCTCCCCGTTTCGTTCGGGAGAAAAATCCCAGGGAGCAGGGAGGGCGCCGGGGGAGGGGGAGGCTTGCAGACCAAGGAAGTACAGAAAGTGCTGAATCCTGGTAATTTCCAGAACTTCCCACCAAAACACAACACCCTCACTCCCTCCTCCCCCTCGGCCCGCACCGCCTCCGCCCGGTCCGGCCCCGCTGCTCAAATCCTGGCAAGGAACCGTCTCCCCGTCCCCACCCCCGCCCCTCGGGTTCCTGGACACCGTCCCCTCCCGCAAAGTTAGGGCGCCCGCAGAAGAAGCTCCCCTAGGCCAGGCCGCCCCACCCAACGCCCCGTTTTCGGTCCCACC
>NW_005871142.1:3256634-3290209 GCF_000147115.1 Myotis lucifugus | reverse complement strand
CCAACGACGCGTCTTCAAGCCCGCCCCCGGTCCGGGCCCCAGCCAGCGCCTGCGCGCCTGCGCACTGAGGGCCGAGCGCCGCCCTCGGGCGACCTCGGGCTACACCTTCTTTCCCCGCCTCCCCCCCACACGGACCAATAGGAGAGCGGAAAGCTCGGTGGACTCGACCTCTGATTGGAGCAGCTTGGAAATTGACAAGACGTCACGCCCAAACAGAAGTGCAGCTCGCCTCCTCTCTTAAGGGAGGGTAAGGGCTGGCTGGCTCGGAGGCCTAGGGTGGTTAGGGTTGGGTGTAGCCCGGTAGGTTACCATCTCCGAGACGAGAGCGGCGAGAAAAAAGGCATTGAATAGGGAAAGGGGGAGACGGGATGGGTAGCCGGCAGAAAGGGTCGAAGGACTTTTCTGAGTGACGTCATTGCCACGTCCTGCTTCGGAAGCGTCACGGGAGGGCGGCTGCTCACGTGACCTTGGCGCGCTGCCATTATTGGGCGGGCCGGGCGGTGCCTGTGGAGGGTGGGCGGGGCTAACCCCGAGCTTGAGCCCGCCCCCTGCTCTGGCGGAGATTGATTTCCTGCAGGGGCACAGATTTGGTTCCCCTTGGCGCTCACCCTGAGCCCCGGTGGTGGGAGCAAAGAAACACCATGGAGCCCTGCCAAAGGCAACGCAGAAGCAAGAGGATGGAGACTAATGAGGAAAATGCAACAAAGATAAAGAGAGAGACCTGCGTAGGGGCAGGATGTTTACAGCTCATCAGAGTGATTTTTGTAGGGAAACTTGTAAGCACGTTGAAATGGGCCAAAAGTTCACTGGGTGTCTTCCCTACTGGCTCACCTTCCCGGTATTCTGATCCTAAGGGGGCTCCCCATCTTTGTGAAGCTCTGTGCAGCTCTACATTGTAGATACCTGAGAGCAAAACAAAATACCTGTGCCCATTGAACTTCACATTGAATCGTCCCCCTCCTTGGAAAAAGCCGTTTTGCATCTATTTGTAAATTCATTTCCTATTCCTGATTCAGTAATATAAGTGGGTACTTAAATTCTGCTTTAACCTGGTTCTAACATCTTACTGGTCTCCTCAATGAGTAAATAAGACTTTTGACACGTGTTGATTTTGTATTTGCAAGAGATTTATGACTTTTTCCCTTTTAAAAAAAATATTGTCGAGTCCAACCAGTGTGGCCCAGTAGGTTGAGCATCCTCCCTACACCAAGAAGTTCTATTCCCATCAGGGAACATGCCCCGGTTGCAGGCTGGGCTCCAACCCCAATAGGGGACTTACAGGGGCAGTAGATTGATGTTTCTCTCTCCATCTCCCTTCCTCTCTCAAATCAATAAAAACATATTTTTAAAATATATATGTTGTTGACTTAAGAAATGTCCAAACTTGTAAGGAATTTTTACAAGGTTTTATTTGAGCCAAACTGACAGCAATGCCAGGCAACAAGATCTCAAATGATCTGGACAATGACAGTTTTACAGCTTCTTTTATGCTTGGAAGGGAATGTAAGGAAGATTACTTGAAGGTGGGAGAAAACAAGGCAGGGACTGGATTATAGGAGAGTAAAGATCAGGTGTTCTCTTGAGGGTAGTTACACTTATTTGAAAGGTGGGTTAACCTAGATGCATGGAAACAATGGACAGGGCTTGCTTAAGGGAAATAGAAATACTAAGAAAGGTGTAGCCCTGGCCAGTTTGGCTCAGTGGATAGGGCGTCAGCCTGCAGACTGAAGGGTCGAAGGTTTGATTTCGGTCAAGGGCAAATGCCCGGGTTGCAGACTCAATTCTCAATAGGGGATTCAGGAGGCAGCCAATCAATGATTCTCTCTCATTATTAATGTTTCTCTCTCTCTTCCTCGCTGAAATCAATAAAATTATATATTTTTTAAAAAAAGGTATATGCCTGGGGCATGACTAACCACCATGACTTTCCCAGTAAGAAATTTATTATCAGATCACCCTGTGAGGTCGCTTTTCCTAGAACCCCTTTTTCATTTACACTACAGTTTAACACTTTGGAAGGACCTACACTGCCAAATATATTCTTAGCCGGAGAGACCACAGTTGTTGGGGTCCAACCCCAGCAGGTCCAGGGGTCCCCAAAGGTGTGGACGGAGTCAGCGATGAAGGAATGACACAGAAACAGCCTTCAGTTGATCAGCAGCCTAGTCAGGACCTCTAGCCAGGATCTCCAGCCAAGGTTCTGGTCGGGATCTCCAGCGAAGTTCTGGTTAGGATCTGATCTGGATCTGATGTTTATTGTCTTGTTACATCTGTATTTATACCAGTTGATTTTAATCCTGTCAATTTCTATTGCAAAGGTTAGGGCGTTTCTTATCTCCATTCCAGGGAGTAAAGATTATGTAGCTTAAGCATGATTGTTTGTAGTTAAAGTGATTAACTACCTGCCTGGCACTTAGTTAAGGGGTTGTATCCCCTCCCTAACCTCAGGGAAAAATCCCCACCTGGGGAAACAACCTTTCTCGGAGAGGTGACCTTGGTTAAAACACATGGCGCTAAGGAGAGCAAACATATTAAGAACAATATGCTATATATGCCAGGTCCCTTGAAACATATGCTGTGCAGATGTTTCTTTCCTGCAGCGACTGTGTCAAGCAGCAAGGATGGACCGGCTTCCGGCAAATTCCCCCTTTTTTATTTTTTAAATGATAGCGCATGCAAATCAGTGGCCACCTCTCAGATTGGGCTGTTTAAGACTTGGAAGAAGACTGGCAAGCAATGACAATAAGCATAGCTATAAACATAGTGGATGAAGCACACAAGGAGCCCCGTTCCTTAGGAGGTTGCCGGCCTCTTCAGTCAAGAGATTTCAGCTGTCCTCAAGTTGTTGGTTTGATTGTCTTTGTTGGTCTGGCTAGCGGGTGGCATCACTGGCGACAGGCTTCCCGAAGTGTCAGCGAGTTGAAGGGCTGCATCAAAGGGTCCATCAGGGCCGTGCTTGATGGTGGTGTCGGTGTCCAAGGAGGAGTAAGCTGTGTCCTCTGGGTCAGCTGTTATGGAGGATGGAGGGTAGTAGAGAGAAAAAGAAAAGAAAGCAAAAGAACTACAAGGCATGGAAGTGTTTAGAAAAAAGAGGAAGAAGAAAGGGAAGAAGGCAGCATCCTGCTCCAGCCCTTTCTTTCAGCTGCCCCTTTCCCTGTGGTCCAAGGTAGAAATGGGAAACAAGTCCTGTTGCAGTGAAAGGGAAGCTGCTGTCAGCCAGGTCTCTTATCTAGGTACTGATCTCAGCTGGACCAAGTCTCTTTCTGTTCCCGATCTGAGCTGGGCCAAGTCTCTATTCGTTATCTGGGTCCCTATCTGGGCTGGACATGGGAAGCGAGAAGCAGCCATGGGGGAAGGAGACCTTCCTCAGAAGGGGCGAGTGTTCAAGCCCCTGCACCATTGGGGGGGTGAGGATCTGTGCCCCACCTCTGTTGAACCCCAAGTTCTCTCCTACTGGCCCCTCTGTGACTGTGCCTGTCTTAGGTTGTTCCTCCCTGAGGAATCTTACCCGTCTTTGACTAACCAGCCAAGCTCCGGGGCCAAGCAGGGTAATGTGAGGTTCAGTTCTGTCTCCTTGGTAGTCTACGCCCCCATGGCCTCCACGCCCAGCAACTGCCTTGGGATCCCCTCGCCTGCTGGCGGGGCCCTGGCATTAATCACATATCTTGGGGAACCCAGGTTTCTTCTCCAAGGAGGGCCCAGCTCACACCATTGGGCGAGAGACAGATCCATGGTACCAGCCACCATGAGGCTTCAACCTCAGCATGAACAGAGAGCTCAGGCAACAGCTATGGACAATTGGATTGTAAGAAGAGGGTCCCTCTTGACACGAGGGTAAGAGGGGCCAATACAGGACAAAGGAGAGTCCTGGGACAGGGCTTTCTCAGCCCAGGATGTCAGGCTCTTGGCACAAGACAACTTCAGGTATGGGGCATATACCAAACACTCCCAGAAAAGGGAGGTGCCCTTCCTGGAACAGTAGGGTAGGGAGATTCTAGAAAAGGCTGTGTTCAGGAGAGAAGGAGAAAAGCCAAAGAACCAGCAAACAAGTAGTTAGATTTAAAAAAAAAAAAAAGGAAAAAGGAAAGGAGATGTGGGGCAAAGCTGGGACATGTGGAAAGACAAAAAAGGAGGCACATGTGATCCTCCCAATGGACAGATTGTTCCAGCTCAGGGCTGCACATCTGCTGCAGACGGGCACCGGTCAGGTGTGCTAGGGTGAGGCGGAGACAGAGGGCGGTGAGACATAAGGTCGGACTAGACGGTCTGGAATCCACACAGGTGAATCTGCGTCCTGTGGAAATATACAAGCATATCCTCTTCCCCAGGTTAAAAGTACATCAGGTCCCTTCCAGGCTCCTGTAAGCAAGTCTCTCCATTTGACAAGGGCTTTAGGTTTAGTTAGATCAGGATTCCAATGTCTGTACATCGGGGAATTGCCCTCAGAATCTACATTTAGTATATTAATTACAAATAGAGTATGTTGTAGAACATGATGAGGAGAGGAATATTTAAACTCATTTTCTTGTAATTTTTTGTAACAGGAATAAATCAAACACCGCTGGGGCTATATAATAGAACTCCCATTTGAGACAAGATATCTCTTCCCCATAATGTAAAGGGGATAGTCGTAATTACATAGGGACAGAATGTTCCTGAATGTTGATCTTCATCAGCCCAAGTTGAAATCCGAGAACTCTTTTTTACATTAGATGCCTTGCCTAGTCCTACTAGGGAAGTGGAGGTGGTGTGCGTGGGCCATGAAGAGGGCCAATCCTTCCCTGCTATGCAGGAAACATCTGCTCCTGTATCCAATAGACCTTCAATTGGTTTTCCCTGAATTTGTAAAATTTTTGTAGGTCTAGCAGCATGGATTTCTTGTATCCAAAATGCTGCATCACTAGATCCAAAGCCTCCGGCCCCTCTAGCTTCCTGGGTAACAGCTGTCCCTGTTTTATGTATTGGTAACAGGAGTAATTGGGCAATTCTCTGGTTGGGCTGAATCTGTATAGTTGTGGTGGGTGGGGAAAGTAAAATCTGTATTTCTCCTGTGTAGTCTGCATCAACAACTCCTGGGATGACTAAGATCCCCTGTAACGAGGTGGAGCTCCGCCCTAATATTAATCCTACAGTTCCCTCAGGCAGCGGCCCGGACACTCCTGTAGGAATGGCTGCTACTGGCGAGTCTGGGGTTAGTATTGCGTGGGTGGTTGAATGGAGGTCCAATCCTGCACTGCCTGGGGTTGCCCTGAAGAGGTCACTGACTGATTGAAATTTGCAAAGGGGTTGAGGATTGATGCCCCTATCATTGCAGGGGCCTGGGGCCGGCCCCTTCTCAAGTTTCCCAATTGAGGTGATGGGATATAACCTCCTTGGGAGCGGTTTGTAGAATTTAAAGGCCGACCGTTTTTATGGTATTTTGATCTACATTCCTTTGCCCAATGGAATCCTTTCTGACATTGGGGACAAACGGTTTTTGGAGGATTAATATTATTCCATGATGTATTTCCAGGCTGTCGAGGAGCTTGCCATCTGGCTTGAGTATTACTATTTCTATTTGGGCATTCTCTGCTAAAATGCCCAGATAAGCCACAAGAGTAGCAGTTCATATTTCTTTTATTACCTGTATTATTGCTGGCTTGTCCTATGCCCTGTACATATTGAGGGTATGTCTCCCCTTTGAGAGCTGCAGCTATAGCTACACCCTGTATAAATGCCGGACTTACATCAGCACACTGTTTTATAAAATCATTTATAGTTCCCGTTCTGTGAATCGGCCTTAATAAAGCCTGACAGGTATTATTAGCATTTTCAAAAGCCAGTTGTTTGATTAGGATATCGGCTGCCTCTTCATTATTAATTACTTTCTTCACTGCCTGTATGAGTCAAGAAAGGAAATCCTGATATGGTTCCTCGACCTTCTGTTTAACCTCTGTAAGGGAGGTTGTTTTTCCTACTGTATAAGGTAGGGATTTCCAGGCATTTACTGCACAACTGGTTACTTTAATAAGTGCCTCTTTGGGTATATACATTTGCTCCTGAGCCATGTTAAAATCACCTTCTCCTAATATCATGTCTATGGTTATTCCTCCTCTGGAATTTTTGCTAGTGGCTACAGCTCTCTTAGCAAGATCATCATATTCAGTTTTGCATAATAAGTAATCGCCTCCTGAGAGACAGGCTTTACAAACCTGTGACCAATAATAAGGAGTCATCCATTTACTGGGTAGGGTTTCTACCAAGGTTTGTGTGTAAGGAGCTGGAGGTCCATATTCAGAGCAGGCCAATTTTAATTCTTTAAGTATTTTGTAAGGTATAGACTCCCAGGTGGGGTTTTCGTCCTCACCAAACTCATTCTCATATGCAACTGGGAAGCAGAGTGAGAATTCAAGATCTCCATTAGCTTCAGCTTCTCTTATCGCCCTTTGAAATTTAGACCTGGAGCTCATAGGAGCTGCAGGACCTGGTTTAGGCTTCCTTTCTAATTTAGGGAGCCTGTTTTGAATGGGAGGGCCTCTCTCCTCTCTACTGACTGGAAAGGACCAATGGTTATGTTTATGATATTTATTCTCCTTCCGATCAGTAGGCATAGCTAAATTGCTCTTAGATTGAGCTGGAGCCGAGGGACTATTTAAAGTTTGAGAAAGTTCAACCATTTCTGCCTCTGGTGCCAAGGTGTCACGAATTGAATTCCAGAGGGAAAGGGTATCTGCTGGGACCTTCTCAGATCCATGGTAGCTGTAATAATTCTTTAATTGCTCTCCTACTTTATTTTTTTTTAAATATATTTTATTGATTTTTTACAGAGAGGAAGGGAGAGGGATAGAGAGTTAGAAACATCGATGAGAGAGAAACATCGATCAGCTGCCTCATGCACACTCCCCACTGGGGATGTGCCCGCAACCAAGGTACATGCCCTTGACCGGAATCGAACCCAGGACCCTTGAGTCCGCAGGCCGACACTCTATCCACTGAGCCAAATCAGTCAGGGCAATTGCTCTCCTACTTTAGTCCAAGTTTCTAAATTAACAGTTTCATCCTCAGGAAGCCATTGACATACATCTTGTATAAAACTTTCTGTCTGACTGGGAGTAACCTTAACTCCTCTGCTAGCAAGCATATGTGTTAAAAGATTAATACAGAGTCTTTCTTCTTTAGACTCAGTATGACCCATCTTGTCAATCTAAGTTCTGTACTAACTACCCGCTTACCCTACTTATCCTCTATAGGGGGGGTCTGCAGCACCTTACGGTGCAGTCCTATCCGTCCCAAGTACGGGGGGGGGGGGGGGGGGGACTTACCTAGAGGTCCCTGTTCGGGCGCCAGATGTTGGGGTCCAACCCCAGCAGGTCCAGGGGTCCCCAAAGGTGTGGACGGAGTCGGCGAAGAAGGAATGACACGGAGACAGCCTTCAGTTGATCAGCAGCCTAGTCAGGATCTCTAGCCAGGATCTGGTCAGGACCTCCAGCGAAGTTCTGGTTAGGAACTGATCTGGATCTGATGTTTATTGTCTTGTTACATCTGTATTTATACCAGTTGATTTTAATCCTGTCAATTTCTATTGCAAAGTTTAGGGCGTTTCTTATCTCCATTCCAGGGAGTAAAGATTATGTAGCTTAAGCATGATTGTTTGTAGTTAAAGTGATTAACTACCTGCCTGGCACTTAGTTAAGGGGTTGTATCCCCTCCCTAACCTCAGGGGAAAATCCCCACCTGGGGAAACAACCTTTCTCGGAGAGGTGACCTTGGTTAAAACACATGGCGCTAAGGAGAGCAAACATATTAAGAACAATATGCTATATATGCCAAGTCCCTTGAAACATATGCTGTGCAGATGTTTCTTTCCTGCAGCGACTGTGTCAAGCAGCAAGGATGGACCGGCTTCCGGCACACAGTGAGTTCAGAGTAAAGGTTATTGCGTTGGCATGGCTTCCTTGAGCACTGCCTGAAATTATATGTTGATTTGTTGATTATTTTTATCACCTACTAAAATGTAAATTCTGGAAAAGCAGAGACTTTGTTTACTTCCTGAAGTGAAAAAAAATTGTCCATGGACAATTTTTCTAGTTTGGATAATACTTCAAAATCCCTGGGAGGCCATAATTCACCCAAGCTACACTAAAGGGTGGAGTGGAATGGTAGTAATTTAACTCATAATGAATTTGGACATTTCTCCACTATCAGGAAGTAGATTATAATAATTCCCCCCCTGAAAATTTACATAAATTTACATAGCCCTTACTGTGTTCTATGCATAGATCACTTTGTTTCTTTTTTTAAAAAATATATTTTATTGATTTTTTACAGAGAGGAAGGGAGAGGGATAGAGAGTTAGAAACATCAATGAGAGAGAAACATCGATCAGCTGCCTCCTGCACACCCCCTACGGGGGATATGCCCGCAACCAAGGTACATGCCCTTGACAGGAATTGAACCTGGGACCCTTCAGTCCGCAGGCCAACGCTCTATCCACTGAGCCAAACTGGTCAGGGCTCACTTTGTTTCTTTTGAATAATTTCCTTGCATCCCTTGGCCAGCATCCCTTATTTCTCAAGGTAGCTGTAGGCATAGTCATTACCTATTAAATGTGAGCAGAATGATGTGTATACAACTGGGTCAGGGCTTTTAGGATTTGAGAACTGAACTACCTGCTTTATTCACACCACCGTTTTTACTTGAAAGAACAACTGACCAGCAAATATTAAAATTCAGACATGCGTATTTGGCATTCCATTTTTTGGAAACAAATGTAATTAAGCCTGTCCTAACTGGAATATTTGTTGCCAATGATAAAATTGTCTTTCAAAGGAAAAAAATACAAAAAAACCCACATTATATTCACCACCGTGAACTTAGAGATTTTTTCTGATGAGAATGGAGGTAAAATAAACTGTGATTTTTTTTTAAGTTGGTTAATGTCAACATTTGAATATCTGCACAACTCAGTGAACCAACATCTCCCAGGTAACCAATGCACAATGTTGCAAAACCATGCATAGTAAAAGAACCAGTCGTGTTTAATGTAACTATGAAAAGGTCATTGATATGGTTTCATATTCTACATTGTAACTGAACTTTAGGGAGTTATTACTAAGTTTTAGTGTAGAATCAAAGAAGAATAGCCACAAATATCTAAAAGGGCTATTAAAATACTCCTTCTTTTTTCCAGCTACGTATCTGTGTGCTACTAAATTTTCTTTGTATAGTTCAACTAAATGAACATACCACAGGTTGCATGCAAAAGCAGATGTGAGAATGGAGCTATTATTTTTTTTCCAGCCAAACACTGAAGAGATTTTCATATAAATATAAAATAATGTCACTCTTCTCATTACTTTTGTAAACTTCAGAAAATATAGTTATTTTCCATAAGATTATTTTGTGTTAACATGTAATGGGTTATTGTTATTTTTTAATCAATTTATAGATATTTTAAATTATCTCAATTTTAATTTCTAGTATGATAACTATCAATAACTATAACCCATATAAATAAAGGCTCTATGGTGTCCTCTATCATTTTTAAAAGTGTAAAAGGTTCTGAGACCAAAAGGTTTGAGAACCAGTGAGCTAAGCCTCCTAACCACCACAGTGGACAATGGTTACTGATATTTGAAGTGGGACTTGGAGGTAGTAAGAGCTGCCCTCAGATTATTTTTTAACAGAAGAGGAAAGTGAATTTAGGGTTTTCAAAATTCTGAATAGTGTGGCTTTATACAACTCTCACATTAACAGTTTGGATTACTGGCTCATCAGCATTTGCCTGGACAAGAAGCTTGTCTGAATCTGTTTTTTTCACCTGTAAAATGGAAATAAGATCTGCTTCCTAATGAAGCTTTAATTTCTTTGCTCTGATGAAAGCAGAGGCAATCATGCCTTGAATATTCCTACCACGGTTTCCTTATTCATCTCCAGTCCCTCAAGGTATTTCTTGTCTGCTAACATTGGTAATTATCTCCTTTAGCCGAATTAAACATGTGGTTTCTATTTTTAATTGCTTCAAGGTATTGAAAGGAGTAATTGGTAAGTGCTACCCAAGTATCTTGAAGATGAAAAGTACTATGTAATTATCACTGTGGGAAAATTACTTTCCATGCACTGGGCTAAAATCACTACTTGGGCTGTGGAATTACATTCTAAACCAGTGATGGCGAACCTATGACATGCGTGTCAGAGGTGACACGCGGACTCATTTTTTTGGTTGATTTTTCTTTGTTAAATGGCATTTAAATATATAAAATAAATATCAAAAATATAAGTCTTTGTTTTACTATGGTTGCAAATATCAAAAAATTTCTATATGTGACACGGCACCAGAGTTAAGTTAGGGTTTTTCAAAATGCTGACACGCCGAGCTCAAAAGGTTCGCCATCACTATTCTAAACTGAAGGGCTGCTGGCATGCACACGGTGACATGGGTTTAGCATCTTTCTGTTTCTTCGCCTTTAAATCTTACAGAAGCATCAAGAAGAATGCCAAATCAGTGAACTTGAGGTTCAGCAAAACTAGCAGCGGATATCTGTGGCCTTCAAAATACAAATCAGGGCTGCTAAGAGCAGCTGAGATGAGACAAAAGCCACGAAGGAGGAGGTGAGGGAGAGACAGGCCCACGCAGCGGCAGAGTTTAAAACACAGCAGCAGACCTGTTTCCCCAGGCCCGTGAAAGCAATCAAACTATCACCCAAAGGGCCCCGCGTCCTTATAAAAATGGGAATCTGGACACTGACATGTACACAGGGAGAACGCCGTGTGAAGATGAAGGCAGAGGTTGAGGTACGGCTTGGAGGTACCAAGAGCGGCCCTCGGATTACTTTTTAACAGAAGAGGACACTGACTTTTATTAAAGTTTTCAAAATTCTTAATACTCTGGGCTTATACAACTCTCACACTAACGACCGACCACACCCTTGCAAAACCAGACAGAACAGCCCCGTGGCTGGCATTAGGACCAGATGCTATGATCAACTACCCCCTACCCTAGAGCCAACCATCACAGTAACCGCACCCCTAACTCCATGATTGATGGCTTTCCCCTATATAATCCATCCCCTGGAAGCCGTCAGGGGGCCAGGTCTTTGAGCATTAGCTCACCTGTGACTTGGTGCAGCACCATTTTCTTGGCTGCAAACCCCCGTTTATTGGGCTTGGACGCGCACAGGTGAACGAGCTCCCCTAGTTTGAGAGCAATGAGGGCAGGGCGGGTTCCTTCTGCGAGCTGCGAGAGGGCATCTGTGCCAGGCCTCTTGCCTCGCCGCTGGCGATTTGCTGGCGATCTTTGGCATTTCTTGGCTTATAGAAGCCCCACCTCGACCTCTGCCTTCATCTTCACACGGCGTTCTCCCTGCGTACATGTCAGTGTCCAGATTCCCCTTTTTATAAGGACGCGGGGCCCTTGGGATGGGGACCCGTCCTGATGGCCTCTGTTTTCCCTAACGTGTAGAAAGAAGTCATTTGCTTCATTAAAAAAAATCTCAATAGAGCCTTTAACTAAAAATTCAACTTTCTCATTCAAGGAGTTGCAAACGAAGTTTAAATAGAAACTTTCCATGGCTTTAGGTTGACAGTTTTAAAATTCTCCAGTTTCCCGAGGGAACCTATCAAAATGTTTTGAAGGCATAAACTTTATAATTAATGGGTCTACTGGTCTGCTCCCATGCCCGTCCTGCTGGGAGAACAGCTCTCTCTGCTCCGACCTACAGCTAGAGCAGGAAGTAATGTAGGTACCAACTAAATCCTGCATCAGCTGCTGAAAGGAGAGTGGAGATATCTCAGGGTGGACACGTTATGTGTCATTATCTTACACAGTTTTACTCCTTCAAGAGTGAAAAACAAACCCAAAAGCTTTCCCCATTGCTTTAAAAATGTCCTGAGCCACCCGTCCCAGAAACGCCTTCCTTCCTCCAGGAAAATGTAGAACGAGGGGTTTCCCTGGTGGCCTGGCTGGCTGGGCACCCGGCTGCTCGGGCTGTCACAGGCCCGGAAAACAAAGGGAAATCCCAGCCAAGTCCTCCTGGGCCTGAGCATCACTAATGGCCTCTTCTTAACTTAGCTAATTCCACCGGCAGTGGCCCTATTTCTCCCTTTTTTTTCTTAATTTTTTAAAAAATATTTTTAAAAAAATGTTTTTTAATTGATTTCAGAGAGGAAGAGAGAAAGAGAGAGAGAGAAACATCAATGATGAGAGAGAATCATGGATCGGCTGCCTCCTGCATGCCCCACACTGAGGATGGAGCCCACAGCCCGGGCATGTGCCTTGACCAGGAATTGAGCTGTGACCTCCTGGTTCATAGGCCCACGCTCAACCACTGAGCCACACCAGTCGGGCCCTGTGGCCTTATTTCTAAATAAGATCGAATTCTGAGACACTGGGGGTTTGGATGTCAACATCTGGATTTGGGGGATACACATTTCAACCCCGAGGACCATACGCCCAGGAAGCAGTCTGTCGCTGCAATAGCAGAAGAGAGCCTTCGGGCAGTGAAACCTGAGGGCAGGGCTGCCTCAGCCTCTCCCTGTGGTCGAATTGCCTTTTAAAGTAACTTGAAGTAATTCCTCTCTCTCCGTGGTATGTCATCAACTGAATGTACAGCTACATGGAGGGACGTTTTCAACATTTAAGAAATGGACAGGATGCTGAGGGAACCAGGGTCCAGCCAGACTCTCAGCTCCCACCTTGACCACTGCAGGGGGCACCGTTCGCGGGGCACACCCTGCTGGTTTTCTTCAGTATCTGCGTGTGAGTTTGCCTTACTACCTTGGCCAGACAGCTCCTGCCGGTCCGGGACATGTTTATAAATCTTTTAATATACCAAACCACCTAGCGCGAAGCCGAGCTTGATAAATATTTGCTGATGGATGGGCAATCCAGAAACAGGGTCATCGACCCCGGGCCACAGATAAATGGATTCTTTTGTCTGGTGAGAGCATCTATTTCAGAGCTCCGCACACCGGCTTCTGCCCAGCTTCGGCAGCTGGGGCTTCATTACATGAGTCACTTAGGAAGGGGACCTTCTGTGGCGTGTCTGAGCAGCGGTATGGGCGACCCACTCGGCGTTCTGCCCCTGCCATGAGTCACAGGGAGAACTGACGCACTCTGCGAAACCCAGAACGGGGTTTGGATTAGTCATGCTCAGAACCAATTTCTCCCAGAAGCCCAAGCTATTTCTGTGTGATTTTTTTGTTTTAAGCATGAGACAGCAAAACCATACTTGAATACCTCTCCTCTAACATAAGAGCTTCAGTCGCTAAATTCTACCTTATTGGCCCTCTCAGGCCGGCCTACCTCCATCTGGCCACCGACCCGCAGCAAGAACACTATGAAGGTGCCGTCTATATCAGTGGTTCTCAACCTTCCTAATGCCGCGACCCTTTAGTACAGTTCCTCATGTTGTGGTGACCCCCAATCCCATTGTTACAAATTGAACATAATTAAAGCATAGTGATTAATCACAAAAACAATATGTAACTATATATGTGTTTTCTGATGGTCTTAGGCGACCCCTGTGAAAGGGTCGCGACCCACAGGTTGAGAACCACTGGTCTATATTTTGGGCTGGAATCAATGAAAATAAGTGGCAACTGTGGTGGGGGAAACAAGAACAAAAACAAAGACAATGAACTGAGAATGAGAGCCGTGGAGTTCTCAGTCCACAGCCTGTTGGATGTCCTTGAGCTGATGACCTCTCTGTGCTCCTTGTGGCCCTCTGTAAGGTGCAGGAGAGGCCTAGGCCGGGGGTCGCTGCCCTGCCATCCCCAGGACACCTGTCCAGAGCCGAGTGTCCCTCCGGGGATGAGAACCGGGAAGGGCAGCACAGGGGTGGCCTGCACAGAGCCACTCAGCCCTCCCTGGTGCCTTGGATTGGACGGCGGAGGTGGGGCTGTCACCTGAGAACACAGGACAGACTTGGCTGTATTTGTTGAGGCAGAGACTGAGTTTGGAATTGTTCTCCTGGCACCTTCCCCAAGCCCTCTGGTTCCTAAACGAATGATCTAGATTAATGAATTGATTCTTCCAAAGGCCTGAGGGCGAGAGGGGCAGCCTTTTGTGTCCCCAGTTCCCTGGGAGGGAAGAGGGGGCCGGGTGGGCAGTGGAGGGCCCAGCACTGTCCCAGGAGGTGTGGGCCTGGCTTCGGTTCCACCCTTAAGTCGTACAGTGACCTCAGCTCCCCATCTGTGTAATGAGGGGGTGAGCCTTGGGAGCCCCGGCCCTGAGCTTGGAGGATCTGTTTGCCCTTCCTTCTTCGTCAAGCCTGTTCCCTTCCTTCCTTCACTTCTCAGTCTTCACATTCCTTTCCTCACCCTTGCAGAGGGGAGACCTCGATTCTTTTGCTGGCTGGTCTCGGCTATTTCATGGTCAGGGCCACCGTTTTCTCAATGGCGATGAAAGGATTTGACGAAGGGTCTCAAAGGCTTGCCCATCTGTGATGCTCTAGACGTCCTAGGAGTCCGTGTGAAAAGTCCCATGTGGTGCGCAGCCGGGTAGAGCTGGAATCTGGGCTGGGGCCACTCCATGCACCCATCATAGGGGCCCTCATCCCTCAGGTGCCCCAGCTGTCACTCACCTACTGGTCCACCACACTTCTCAGGAGGACTCCATGGAAATGGTTGAGAATGAGGCCAAACATGTTGTAATGGTTTTTTGTAGGCATCAACTTGGTTGAGTAACAGCCTCCACTCATTCAATCAAACACGATCTAGGTGTTGCAGTGAAGATATTTTGTAGATGTGATTCGAGTCCGTAATTAGTTGACTTGAAGTAAAATAGATGATGATAGATAATCTGGGTGGGCCTGATTACATCGGTGGAAAGGCCTTGAAGGCAGAGCTGAGGCCTCCCTGAAGAAGAAGCCCTACCTGTGACAGGAGCTTCCCCCGGTGCCCCTGCGTTCCAGCCTGCTTTCCTGATGGCCTTCCCTACAGACTTCAGATGTGTCCTCCAGCCCCCACAATCACATAAGGCAATGCCTTGCAATACATTTCTTTTTTTTTTCTTTATTGATTAAGGTATTACATATGTGTCCTTCTCCCCCCATTTCTCCCTGGTGTCTGTGTCCATTGGTTAGGCTTATATGCATGCATACAAGTCCTTTGGTTGATCTCTCCCCCTTACCCCCACCCTCCCCTACCTTCCCTCTGAGGTTTGGCAGTCTGATCGATGCTTCTCTGTCTCTGGATCTGTTTTTGTTCATCAGTTTATGTTGTTCATTACATTCCACAAATGAGTGAGATCATGTGATATTTATCTTCCTCTGACTGGCTTATTTCGCTTAGCATAATGCTCTCCAGTTCCATCCATGCTGTTGCAAATGGTAAGAATTCCTTCTTTTTTACAGCAGCGTAGTATTCCATTGTGTAGATGTACCACATTTTTCTAATCCACTCATCTGCTGATGGGCACGCAATACATTTCTTTTTTTTTTTTAATATATTTTATTGATTTTTTACAGAGAGGAAGGGAGAGAGATAGAGTTAGAAACATCGATGAGAGAGAAACATCGATCAGCTGCCTCCTGCACATCTCCTACTGGGGATGTGCCTGCAACCCAGGTACATGCCCTTGACCAGAATCGAACCTGGGACCTTTCAGTCCACAGGCCGACGCTCTATCCACTGAGCCAAACCGGTTTCGGCGCAATACATTTCTTAATATCTACTTCCTACTCATTCTGTTTCTCTGACTGACCAGTACACTCTTCTTTGAGGCCTCTGGTTCAACCTGTAGTCGCCAGGTTATTTCTGAAAAATGTGAAACTCTGCTCCCTAGTTCTCTAGTCCTGACCCTCATGACCTTGACAATGTGCGTCAAACGTTTCCAACCAGAATAAATTTGCCCCTACCCTCAGCCACATTCTGGCCAAGGCCAGTGAGACTCTTGAACTCTTGCCTTGGCTGGGTTTTTGCTACCTCACAAGTACTTGACCTTGGAGTTCTTTGTACATTTCGTTTACCCAATGTTACCTTTAATGGCAGAATCCTGTAAATATCTCTTCCTGAGAATGGAATATTCCACCACTCTCACCGTTTCATTTAACAGCTGTTCCTTGAACATCTAAAATAAAGACCAATGGCCAAGTGTAACTAAGCATGGGAGTCCCCAGAGAATACCAGGATCCTGTGTCTGTGAGCGAAAGCAATCCTGCAAATGAGGCCTCGAGGCCTAGAAAGGGATCCTGGAAACGTGAAACCAAAGAACTCAGAGCCCTTTGCCTTTTTATTTCCAAGAACTGAGCTTTTATTCATCTCTCTCTTCATCCTGCAAATATGAACTTGCCAAACATCTGGACCATAATTTAAAAAATTTTAAAAACGCAGATTCCGTCCATGTTTGTCCCTGCTGGCTGAGCAGGGGATGGGCAGGACGTGCTGACCTTTTTCTTACAGCTCATAACACGGAGAATATTGTCCTCTCAGGTCCAGGAGAACCTGCACCCAGAAGATCCCTTCTTCCGGGGGTTGAGGGGCTGGACTGGGGATCGAGGGGGTCCCTTGCACTCACATGGGCATCAGTGAAAATGACACAGAAGACAAGCAACGTTTGTCTTGTCGGAGTCCTCAGCTTTCAGACAATCCCAGGCGATGGGGCTCAGCGCTTGCTGAACTACAGTGAGTGTGAGATTTCCCAGTAGAAAGGCTGCTGGCCCTGTCTGGTCTGCAGCCTCAAAGGAGGGCTGGACCCCTGGTGTGGAACCCTTTCGGCCCCACCTGCGGTGTGCCCCTCTTCCTCCTGCACTGGGTGCATCCGTTTGCTTTGTGCTTCTGGCCTGTGCTGACCTGGAAGGGGGGTGGGGGGGGGGGGCAGTGGCTTCTCCCAGGAGCTCCTGGTTACTCACCCAGCTCTAGATCCGGGGCAGCTGCTGAGGGCCTGTCTGGGCCTGGCAGGGCTGCCAGGAGTGAGGGCTGCCCGGCCTCTGAGCGCCACGGCCCCTTGCAGGCTGAACTGATTCATCTTTCTCCTCCCACAGCTACAGCCAGGCAAGGAGGGCTCAGCTCAGAGCAGGGAAGGGCATCACCCCTTGGACACCCTCAGGCTTCTGCCCTCGAGGGGGCAGCAAGCTCCTGGCCTCAGCTGTGCCCACTCCACTAGTCACAGTGGGTGTACCTGGGAAACGAACAGTTCAGTAAGGTGTGGCTTAGCTGGCACTTGGGGTGTGATGGGGATGAGGCTGAAGAGCCGGGCGGGGGGGCGGCCCACAAGGCATAATCACAATATAAATTTGTAACTCACCGGGCTGATGCTTGGGGAAAATGTTAATGTGCTTTTCCTTTTTGCCTTTCTGAGTATGTGATATTCTCTAGTCCTCCCGAGCATTCACTTCCATGGGGGAGAGGAAGCTGGTTCTAGAAGGAACACAGAAAGAAAACCTTAATATTCACCCTTTGACATTCAAAATATGATTTTTACAGCTTTGTGGATATGTATAGAATTGAAATACAATAACTGCACATATTCCAAGTGTGCAGTTTGATGTGTTGGCATATGTGTGCATGCGTGAAGCAGTCATCCTAATCAAGACAGAGAACGTATTCAGCACCCCAAAAGTTTCCTTGCTCCCCAACTCAGCTCCCAGATTTGTTTTCTGTCACTATAGATTAACTTGCTATTTTCTAGAATTTTAGACACATGCAGTATTTACACGTGTTTTGCCCGGTTTCTTTCACTCTGCATATTATTATTTTTTAATATTTTTATTGGTTTTAAAAGAGAGAAAGGGAGAGAAAGAGACACATTGATGTGAGAGCAGAGCCAGAAACCGGGGCATGTCATGTCCCCTGACCGGGATTCGAACCAGCAGCCTTTTGGTGCACAGGAGGGATGCCCAACCAAATGAGCCACACCGACCAGAACGCTGTGTGTTATTTTGGGACGCATCCTTGATGTCACATGACTCAGTAGGCCATTCCTTTTTGTTGCCGAACAACATTTCAATGTATGAATATCCCACGATGTGTTTATTTACCCCTTGATGGCCATTTGGTTGTTTCTGGCTTGGAGCTGTGACAAATCAAGCTGCTCTGGACATTTGTGCACACGTCTTTGTGTGTGTGTATGCTTGCATTTCTCTTAGGAACATTCCAAGAATGGAATGGCTGTGTCCTGTCATCACTGTGGTTTTGTCTTTTAAGAAACCGTGAAACTTTTACAAAATAGGTGTCATGTTTTATGCTCCCGCCAGCAGGGCAGGAGAACTTCAGTTGTCCTGCATCCTCGCCAACACTTCCAATGGCCAGTTTTTATCATTTCAGCTGTCTATAGGGGTGTTTCATCATGATTGCAATTCGCATTTTCCTAATGACGAATAACATTCAGAATAAGATTTGGAGCAAGATGTTACCCACGCTAGCCTGGCTATTGCTTGGGGAGAGGCTTTCCTAAATTCCTTTATACGGAAGCAAAATACTGAGGTGGTTAAAACAAGGGCTTGGCATGTACGGGCCCAGGGCAGCCACCTTACCTTAAAAGTGATGGCAAGGTGGGATGGGCCGGGATGAGGCCAGAGTGTGCTCCCAAGGGGACAGCAGCCCAGACTGCAATTCGCCTTTCTGTTGTGGGGTGGATGGCCCGGGCCAGGGACTGGAGAGGACAGGGCTGGAGCCAGGATGAGGCGGAGCCACCAAGAAGTCCACGGGCTCCACCTCGCAGTGCGGTTTGCCTTGCAGTCGAGTCTGGCCTGCTCGCTTCTTGGCCCGAGGAGAGGAAAGATGACATAGGTCTCCGAGGTATTGAACCCCACCCTGAGGAATCTCTTCCTGGTTACAGACTAGACTCTGCCCTGACACTTGGGGTTTACTCAGCTGTGTAGAGACCCCCTCCTCATAGGGGGCCCGGAGAGGAAACCCCTGCATGGGGTGAACAGGGAAACCCTGTGCTTTGCCGAATCTAAAAAAAAAGGGGGGGGGGTGGGCAGCGGGTGTTGCAAATTCACGATGAACATATGGTAGTAGTTAGTAGCGTGCTGTCATTTGCCAAGTCATTCCAGATTCCTACAGCCCTCCCTCCTCTCCCCCCTGCTCCTACCTCCCTCTTCCCCATCTCCTTCTTCCCCCTCGGTCCCCCCACACTCTAAGCTGACATGAATCCCTACTTCCCCTTCTCAGCCCGCCCACCCCGCCCACCCCTTCGTCACGTGTGTTCAAAGCAGTGAACAGAACCCCAGCCCCCACTGCCACGCACGTAGTCGACCCATGAGCACATTGCAAAGCTTTGTTTTTTGGTTTTGTTGGACTTTCTTTTGGGAGGTGGGGGGAACCGAACATTTTTAATGGATGTTTTTTTCTTCTTTTCCTTTTTTTCTTCTTTGCAGAAAACCAGCATTTCCTGGCTCAGGGCGCTGTGGAGAATCCAACATAAGTCCCAATAAAGTAAAAGGAAAACGTTAAAAAAAAAAAAAAAGAATTTGTCCCCTGGTCAAACTGTCTTTTAAAATGTAAGGTGTTTTTTATTTTTTTATTTTTTCAATGTAAATTATAACTAAAATCTTATTTCTTTCCTGAATTATTTTGAGAGGTTTAAGCACATTTTTGTCATTTTTGAGAAAAGCACCGATGTGCCTTCACCATCTTGCCTCATGTGTGTTGGGCACCGCATTCCAAAAGACAAATATAAAACCAAGTATAATAAAGACAAATGTGTCTCCAGGGAGAATGGAGGCCAGTTTGCTTGTAGCCCATTACAAAAAAATCGGGGCTCCCTGAGCTTGGGGTTCCCCAGCGGTGACACAAGCCCACTGCATGTCCAGCATCCACCTGGGCCCTCCGTATCACCCTCGTGGGACTTGAGGGGCAAGAAGAACGGGCACAGCAACGAAGCTCCTGCCACCTGCTGTGCTGTAAGAAAGTCCTTGTCTGTGGTCCAGGAGTCTCGAGTCTTCTGTCAGCGTCCATGAAACGGTAGCAAGCCCGTTCCCAGATTGCACGTGAGATCATGATTAGCGCCGCCACCGTTCTCCATACGTACAGAACCTTGCACCCAGCAGTAGACAGTACACCGTCCTCTCAAGCAACGCAGGGACGTGTACAAATTACTTAGCAGTTTCCGCAGCGTTTGCAACACTAGGACTCACTCAGCTGGACACAAGGCTGCTCCTGGGCTGCTCTCCGACTCCAGGGGTTTTCTGCATCCGTGATGGTTCTCAGTGCTTCTCGCAAAGGGGGAGGCTGAGGGGCAGAGAGCTGAGGTCATTGCTGGGCTCACCCAGCTACAAGAGGCAGAGCCTGCTCGGCTGAGGTCTCCTGTCTCGAGCTGGAGTGTTTCTTCCACTTATTTGGGTCATCGCAGCGAAGGAGATGCCTGTGAAGTGAGCCAGTTGCCCAGCCAGTGAAAACCCTAAGATGTTTCTGGTTCCCACTGGTCTCCGGGAAAGGCAAACAAAACAGAAAGGGCAAATTTCTTGTTCTTGATCCAGGGCAAATTATATGTCTTTAAAAAATATATATATATATATATTTGGAGAGAGAGAGAGAGAGAGAGAGAGAGAGAGAGAGAGAGAGAGAGAGAAACATCAATAATGAGAGAGAATCATTGATTGGCTGACTCTTCCTTGGGGATTGAGCCTGCAACCCGGGCATGTGCCTTGCCTGAGAATCACACTGTGACCTGGTTCACAGGTCAAGATTCAAGCGCTGAGCCGGGGCAAATATTTGAGGCGTTTGGTAATACCTACCCAGTGACCCTCTAGAAAATGTCACCTTGCCTGACCCTCCGTATCCATGGTTACGGTTTTCAGTCTCGTAAGTGGACACTATTCATTAACCAACTCATCCTTTCTTTCAACTGGTATCGAGTAATGAGGGAGATGAGTCTGTCCTCGAAGAGCTCCCAGTCTTGCCGGGGATGGCGGTGGGTGGGAGGGTGGTTGGGTGATCGCAGGTAACCCACGACCACAATGTGATATGCCCCCAAACACCAGGGGAACACAACCCGTAACTAATTCTGCTGTGGGAGGGGCCTCCCCGAGGAGGTGACATCCGAGGACCCAGCTGGGTCTGAATAATGTTGTCAGGTGGAAAGTGAGCAAGGTCTCAGCTTCCCGTGTGCAGGTGCCGAGGTGTAGAGTTCCCTGGTTTTCTGGAGCCTGGGCCACCCTCGCCTCTGCCACGTGGGACCCAGATTTGACCCCAGTGCTGGTCTGGTCATATTTGGGAGGTAGCAGTGGGGGTGCTGGTTGTAAAGCTGGTCCCCTATGTCCCCAGGGTCCTAGGATAGATCTGGGGGGTCTGTCTCCTGGAACAGTTGTGAGGGTTTTTGTCAAAGCATCCAGGGACCAGGGTTTCAGAATTAATTCGAAGGTGACCACTGTGCGCAGACAAGCCCATACAGAGATGGCGACTTCCAGATCTCCTCAGATCCTCAGACTTCTACAGCCCCCCGCCACCCGCCCCGCGGGGGGAGCGGGAATCGGAGGACTGCAGCCTGAGGCATCAGCATTGCCCAACGGCTGAGGCCGAACCTTCAGCCTGGAGCTTTCCCAGAACCATTCTACAGGCCTGCGGGGTCCTGTGTCAGGGGCGTGGAGGGAGCTCTCTGGGGCTATCTTCCCAGCAAGGACTCAGAAAGGTTTAACGGAAAAGAATGAAAGGAACTGACCAGGGTCTGAGGTGTGGGCAGAGTTAAGGGAGCCAAAGGAGGTCAAAGCACCCTAGAGCCAGCAGCGGAGGAGTCTGAAGGGACCAGGGGAGGGACCTGTGTCACCTGTGGGGACGGAAAGGGGCTAACTCAGGGAAGGCCTGCGTGGCGGCCTTGCAAACTCATAGACCTAAAGAAGTGATAGTGAACCTATGACACGCATGTCAGAGGTGACACGCGAACTCATTTTTTTGTTTGATTTTTCTTTGTTAAATGGCATTTAAATATATAAAATAAATATAAAAAATATAAATCTTTGTTTTACTATGGTTGCAAATATCAAAAAATTTCTAGAGAAACCAAGATGGCGGCATAGGTAAACACCTGAGTTTGCTGCCTCGAACAACCACTTCAAAAATACAACTAAAAGACGGAACGGACATCATCCAGAACCACAGGAAGGCTGGCTGAGTGGAAATTCTACAACTAGAAGGAAAGAGAAAAGCATACCAAGACTCAGAGGAGGCGCAGTGCGGAAGCAAAATACTGAGGTACGGAGTGCATGTGGAGCGGGCTGGCGGCTGAGGGCGGTTGGAGTCTCAGGCTCTGAGCTCCAGTTCCGGGTGAGTCTCTAGGGACCAAGACTCATATGGGAGAAGCGGGACTGTCTGGCATCGGTCGGAACCCGAGGGCAGCTTTCTCTCCGAGGGGCTTGCAGCGATTACCAGGACATTGAGAAGCAAAGCCTCTGAGGGCAAGTCTGAGAGCAGCCATAACTGCTAGCCCCGCCCTGTTGATCCCGTGGGACCTGCCCCGCCCAAGCCCTGAAGGGAGGCTTTTGCTGGATAGCCACAGGCAAAGGCTAGATTAGCACCTCCCTAGAGATCCAGGAGCCAGGAAGCCCAGAGGTCAGAGTGGGACCATCCAGTTTGCAGCTCCCTGGAAACATAAAGGACACACTCAGGGGGCAGACTCAGTGAGCACCAAAGCCCCATTGAAGCAAGTCTTGCCCCAGAGGGGTGTCTCCAGCACAGAAGTTCTCCCACTGCAGACACAGCTGATTCTCACAGCCAATTGGCCTGGAGGTCAATTCATCCCAGTGATAACTACAACAATCAAGGCTTAACTACAACAAGACTGTGCACAAAGACCACAAGGGGGTGCACCAAGAGTGTCCTCCTCAGCAAAGAATAAAAAAAAGAAACAGAACACAAACGAAAGAAATGGAGGAAAGCAAGCTGCTGGATATAGAATTCAAGACTACACTTTTAGGGTCTTTAAAGAACTGTCTAGAAGCCGCCGATAAATATAGTGAGATCCTCAAGAAATCTAGTGAGACCCTCGATGTTGTGATAAAGAATCAACTAGAAATTAAGCATACACTGACAGAAATAAAGAATATTATACAGACTCCCAACAGCAGACCAGAGGATCGCAAGAATCAAGTCAAAGATTTGAAATACGAAGAAGCAAAAAACACCCAACCGGAAAAGCAAAATGAAAAAAGAATCCAAAAATACGAAGATAGTGTAAGGAGCCTCTGGGGCAGCTTCAAGCGTACCAACATCCAAAATATAGGGGTGCCAGAAGAAGAGAGAGAGCAAGATATTGAAAACCTATTTGAAGAAATAATGACGGAAAACTTCCCCTACCTGGTGAAAGAAATAGACTTCCAAGTCCAGCAAGCGCATAGAACCCCAAACAAAAGGAATCCAAAGAGGACCACACCAAGACACATCATAATTAAAATGCCAAGAGCAAAAGACAAAGAGAGTATCCTAAAAGCAGCAAGAGAAAGAAAGTCAATTACCTACAAGGGAGTACTCATACAACTGTCAGCTGATTTCTCAACAGAAACTTTGCAGGCCAGAAGGGAGTGGCAAGAAATATTCAAAGTGATGAACAGCAAGAACCTACAACCAAGATTACTTTATCCAGCAAAGCTATCATTCAGAAGTGAAGGTCAGATAAAGAGCTTCACAGATAAGGAAAAGCTAAAGGAGTTCATCACCACCAAACCAGTATTATATGAAATGCTGAAAGGTATCCTTTAAGAAGAGGAAGAAGAAGAAAAAAGTAAAGATACAAATTATGAAAAACAAATACACATCTATCAACAAGTGAATCTAAAAATCAACTGAATAAATAATCTGATGAACAGTATGAACTGGTGATTATAATAGAATCAGGGACATAGAAAGGGAATGGACTGACTATTCTTGGGGGGGAAAGGGGTGTGGGGGGTGCGGGAAGAGATTGGACAATAATTGTGCACCTATGGATGAGGACAGTGGGTGGGGAGTGAGGGCGGAGGGAGGGGTGGGAACTGGGTGGAGGGGAGTTATGGTGGGGAAAAAAGAGGAACCAATGTAATAATCTGAACAATAAAGATTTAATTAAAAAAAATTTCTATATGTGACACGGCACCAAAGTTAAGCTAGGGTTTTTCAAAATGCTGACACGCCGAGCTCAAAAGGTTCGCCATCACTGACCTAAAGCAACCACAAAGGGTGGCCTGAAATGAAAACCTTTTTGTTAAAGAGCGGTTTATAGTGAGTAGTCCTGTCCTAGGCCAGGATCTCCCCTGACAAAGATCAACTTCGATCTTTACTGACCCTCCAGGTCTGCAGCAGGTCTACAGCCACACACAGGTGTCCTGGTCCTCAGAGCCGTGGCCACCTGATGTCTCACCCCGAGCCAGGTCCTCTGGCCCTCACGTGGTCATAGAGAGACAGCTACTTGGTCACAAAAACAACCGGAGAGGGAGGGAGAACTCAGAGACCTCCAGGTCGTGCGTCACGTACACCGCCCTGCACATCAGCCGCAAACGTGTCCTCAGGTCACTCGGTTGCCCAGCGACCTACTAACTCTGTCATTCTTGCCTGTGCTGAAGCACCTTCTCTGTTTGCCCAGGGTCCACCGTAGATCTATGTCTCCGCTCAGACTTGCAGAGAACACAGCTTTGTAAATGTTGCATAGGGTAGATCTAATCTCCCCAGCAAGCTGCCCTCCCCGAGAAATGCAAGCCACCTGTTCAGGGAGTTTATCTGATGCATTCCTGTGCCTCATCCCTCCAGGCAATGCCACCGGGCAGCTGTCTCAGCTCTCCTCCCCTCCCCTGCTTCTCTGCAGAATGGCGTCTGATCCCCGGATGGGGTGGGTCTGTGGTTTGTGTCCCCTGGCAGAGGGGTGGGCCCTGGGATGGGCCAGGTGGCTCTGATCCTCCCTGGTGTCCAGGGTGTACCTCCGGCCTGGCCTGGCCTGGCTCCGAGCACGGATTTCAGTGAGGTAGACACGTGGGGAGCCCTGGAGGTCTGCGTCTGGGAGGGGGTCTGCGTTTGTGTGGCCGGGTGTTGCTAATGTGTTTATTTTGAAAAGCCCAGATGAGGTCTGTGCTGGGTGGTCTGGGACAGAGCTGAGCCCACACCCAGCCCAATGTCAAAACAGGAGTCGTCTGGCCCGAGGGTCCTCAGGAGCCCCACTGTCTCCTGGGGGCCGGGGTGTATGAGCTGTACCCCGGGCTTCCTAAATGGACCTGTTCAGCCCCACCCGCTCTGCAATCCACCTCAAACACCCTGGCCTTGTGTCCCAGGGCATCCCAGAGCTGGTCAGTGGCTGTGGCCCAGGAGGAACCAGCCAAGGCCAGACTGGTTCTGCCAGGCTGCGGCCCTGGGGAGAGATCCCAGCTCTCCTGAAGAACAGGATGTGCCGGGGGCTGCGGGAGGGCCTGGCACCCTTGCCCCAGAAGTGCCCTGACCCAGCCTTACCTCCCAGTAATCACGTCATCAGTAGATAAAGCTTGTACTTAATGCATCAGCCAAGCTGGATCACATGCACAGAAAAGATAGTGAGAGGCGCTGATGGCTGAACAAATCATCAGCATGATCGTGGCCACTGTTGTTGTTTTTTACAAGAGGCTCTGGGGCCTTGAACGTCCAAATCTGGCCCCCACAAGCCCTCCCTGCTCAGAAGCCCGACCCACAGCAGCACGCTCGCTCCTCCTGTCCCATGGCCTGTGTCAGAGGCAGCTGAACTCAAGCCCCGTGACATTTCTGAGCACCGTCCTCTGCAGGCCCAGGGCCCAGGTTCAGAAGACAAGTGGGTAGGACCGGTTCCTGGCCTCCAGGGCTCGCAGCCTCAGGGGGGAGGCAGACACGTACAATTAAGGGAAATCACAGTAATTACTGCTTTTGGAATGCTTGCTATGTGCCAACATTCTTACAGAGAGCATGTCCGTTCCTCCTGACCCCCTGACGGGTGAGGAAGCTGAGGCTCAGAGCGGTCAGGGTCACCCAGCCAACAAGTGGTGGCGCCGGTCAAGTGTATGGCTCCCGGCCACCCTGCCCCTGGGGCCCCTCCCGCCACAATGCTTCGGGCATCAGGGGGTCTCCTCTCCTCCCAGACCCCAGACCTGTGCGGGAGGCTGTCCGCTCAGCTCAGGACAATGTGGGCCCTGCCCTGTGCCTCCTGAGTCACACGAGGGGCTCCCTCAGGGCCTCCATGCAGCCTGCCCTTCGGGAAGCAGCAGGAAAAGGAGGTGCACGCTGCCAGACCTTGGTGGAAAGTGGAAGGTGTGAGTGGGGGCCAGATCTGGCAGGAAATGAAGGACCCCACCAAGAGGTTCCCCTGGAGAATTTCATGAAGGGCCCATGACAGCGTGTGGGCAGGATTAGCGGGGTTCAAATGGGGTCACTAGATTGAGCACATAAAAATAGAGATGACCAGATAAACTTAAATTTCACATAAGCAATAAATAATTTTTAGCTATAACATTTGGGACATCCACTAAAATTTATTTATTACTTATCTGACATGCAGATCTAGCCTAGCATCCGGTAATTTTTTTTTTTTTCTGGCAACACGAAGTTAAGGACAGCAGGCAGTAGAGAGAGGGTGGGGGGTGGCGATGGCCCCTCCCTCCCAAGGACCTGGTGGAGCGGAGCTTCCATAGGCAGAGAAATGCAGCCAGCCAGCGCCAGAGTTCAGCAAGACAGGGAAGCAAAGTGAGGGGGGAGTAAATACCCCATCTCATTCTCCCCCGGCCTCCCTTTAGCAAGGGAGTCCCTCAATGCCATCCTCTGGGGGTCCTGGGCAGAAGGACAGAAAGACCCCACACAGTCACATACAGATTTCTATCCACTCCTCGCTGTGTCCTCCGTGTTTGCGATTGATTTTACTACTACCTCCCTCTAGGACCTGCAATGGCTCCCACTGCCTCTAGCATTCAAGGAGTCTCCCTTCTCACCCTCTCAGACACAGCCATGCTCTGAGCAGGCCGGACTCTTGGGAGAACAACGACTTCATTGAGGCTCAACCCAGCCTAGGGGCCTTTGCTGGTGCTGGGCCCCTGGGCAGTCATGGAATTTAGAGCTGGAAAAAGCCCTCCGGGGGATCTATGGGCCAGACAGGAAACTGCAGGCTTGGCAAGGGGAAAGGACACCTTAAAGCTCCCGCTCCTCCAGCCATTCCACCCTCCCTGGCCTCGGAGGGCCCCAGCAGGGCTGCCCAGCCCACGCTCAGATGCGGCTGTGGCTCACCCCTTTCAACACGGCCGCGCTGTCCCTACGTGCCGACCGAATCCGCGTCCGTTTCCCTGCCCAGAGCACACGGCTCTTTTTCTAAGCTTTCCCCTCAGCACAGTCCTGGGAATGTCCACCCAATGATTTTCTTTTCAAATTACATCCTTTGATTACAGTTCAACAATTTAATCATAGTAATTGAATAACGAAAGGTCTGCCTAATTTGGTACTTGCGGTATAATGAGAAAAACACACACGCACAGAAACACACGCTTTGGAATCAGACAACCTGGGTTTGTTTACATTTCTTTCCCCCAAAAAAATGTTTGTTGAGTTTACTCTGGTGAAAGAAATCCCACCGCAGGGAGTGGCCCAGAGGGGTGGGGACCCCAGGCCCTGTCCCGGCAGAGGGAGGGCCTTTCTGATGGGCGTGACCCCCTCCGCTTTCTGCACCACTTCCCCGGGGCCTGGTAGCATCTGAGCAGGAGGGATTTTCCGTACAGTTTAATTTTTCACTTAAAATCAAGGTGATCAGACATCTTTTTCATATATTTTTTTTCTTACAAGGGCTTGCCGATTCAAATGATGGATGGTGCTTTTTCCATGGAAGACAGTATCCTCTCTAGTCTTTGCTGTTCTTTGCTGGGAGTCCAGGAGCTCTTTAAACAGCGCAGGGAATCAGGCTGCCGCTGTCACCACACACACACACACACACACACACACACACACACACACACGCCACAGCACCAGGTCGGGGAGGGCTTCCCTGTGCAATATACTATACAGAGCCCTGCTGGTATGGCTCAGTTGGTTGGAGCATCGTCCTGCACACAGAAAGGTTGTGGGTTCAATTCCCGGTCGGGGCACATACCCAGATTGCAGGTCCCATCCCTGGTTGGGATGCTTATGGGAGGGGAACTGATCGATGTTTCTCTCACATCCATGTTTCTCTGTCTCTCTCTCTATCGCCCTCACTCTCCCTTCCACGGTCTCTAAAATCAATAAGCAAGCTCTCGCGTGAGGGTTTTAAAAAATACACAATAAAATGTGCACACACACACATCAGCTATTGATGTATGCTTGATGATGGTGCAGCTTTTATAATATATTTGCTTTTTAGAAACAGTTCTTTTAGTTCAAAACAATGCTATGCAATTATCTGTTAGCATGTGTGTGTTTATAGACTATCCCTGAAAGAAAAGACTTGAAAAAGAAAATCACAGAATGTCTGGTGCAATAAATCCCGTATTTCCTCGGGAACAAACAAGGCAGTGTAGTCCTCTGCCATCTGCTCTCCATGCTTCCAGAAACCTTCTTTTCCCTCCGGGAGTGGGGAGAAAAATCTCTTCATTGCCATCTCAGAGGCGCCCCCTGCAGGACATCAGCACAATCTCTTCCACGAGCTTGGGCTGTTAGGAGAGACACGGCAGGCCTGCTTTGCAAAATTCTCTCAGGGAGGACATCGCTCAGGGGAGCAGCAGACGCTGGGAGAATACATGGCACTGTCTCAGCGACTCGTCCCTCGCCTTTTCTAGAAAAGCTGACTCATGTTGCACCAACTTCCCTACTAATGAGGTGAGCGTCTGGAGGCACAGACTGAGGGGAGAGTTGGGGTTGGCCCGTAGATGGAGGGACTCAAGAGGAGCCTCTTGTCAGTTCAGCAAGGAAAGGAGGGGCAGGAGGAAGTCACAGACAGTGACCCTCCCAGTCCTGGGCTTCAGAGCTCCCGGGTCACCCCACGTACACATACGTCTGGCCCCGATGCCAGGAGCTGAGATGGAACAAGACCAGTGGGGGCCAGACGCAGTGTGCTGGGCCCTGTAGGAGGGATTGACAAGGACCACAGACTCTGGGGATCCCACAGCCTCGTGGGGAGGCAGCCTCACGCGCTGACTCACAGGCCGTGATGGCAGAATGCCTGACATGTGAATAAGGAAGTCTGAAAAGCTGATCCCCGTTGGGGGGCCGGTGGAGTCTACGGGACCTTAGGAAGCTTCTTGGGTGAGGTTGGGTTTAGGCTGTCTTTGGTTAGGAAATTGGCAGGAGGTAGATAGGGACATGCATTCTGCACAGAGGTGCCGGCTTCTGGACAGGAGACGTCGTGAAGGCTGGGACGTCACAGGGGTGTGGGGAAGGTGGAGGGCAGCGGGAAACAAGCTGAGAAAAACAGCCGGCGGCCAGATCACAGAGCGCACAGAATGCCTGTCGGTGTGGTGTGTGTTTAACTTTCGATTGAATTTTTATCAGATTTACATGCTCATGGTTTAACGACCCTTGTCCCAGTCCCAGCTCTCACCTCTTCCTCCCCAAGCTCTCCGCTGGTTCTCTCGGGATTTACCTCCACAGCTCTGGATGTTACACGGCCGTTACTACTATTTGATTTTCCAATTTTGAACATCATTCATTGAATTTCCACTACGGAACACGCGGCTTTCACTCCTTCCCACTGTGGTCAACACATTATGTCCCTGTCCCTTCCAAAACAGTTACATTATCATTTCCGTTAGAGCATTATTTTGCATTTACATTATTACTATGTCAGTGATATTCGCAGCTGAACCACAGTGTGCACTATGGTGACTTCTTCCTTCTCGCTTATTTTTACACTTTTCCAGAAATGAATCTTTGTTTGTCTGGTTGACTGGTTTGCTTTGTTCAGGTTTTGAGGTACTTATCACTGACTAAACCTCAAAGTTGTTGTCAAGTATGCAAACCTCCTTTCAAGTTGCTCAGAAACCTATGCTTCCGACCAATTTGACCTTCCCTGGAGCCCCTCCTGAAACCCTGCTCCCACCTGGAACATTGCCCTGGAGGCCTGAGCCCCTCGTCCTGGGACCTCCCTTCTCCTCTCTCCTGGCTTAGCGCTCCCTTGCCTTCCTCTTTCTTGTTTTGTGTGTATATATATATATATATATATTTTTTTTTAGAGAAGGGAGAGGGAGAAAGATAGAAATACCAATGATCAGAGAATCATTGATCAGCTGCCTCCTGCATGCCCCCTACTGGGGATCAAGCCTGCAACCCAGACATGTGCCCTTGACCGGAATTGAACCTGGGACCCTTAAGTCCGCAGGCCAACGCTCTATCCACTGAGCCAAACCGGCTAGGGCTGCCTCCATGTGTTTTGGAGCACCTCCCTTATTAGCATCCTGAGAAAAGGTGCATTGGAGGCAAATTTTTTGACACTTGGATATCTGGAAAAATCTTTTTTTTTCAATTACAGTTGACATTCAATATGACATTAGTTTCAAATGTACAGCATAGTGGTTAGGAAATGTCTTTGTTTTACCCTTGCAATAGATGTTTAACTAAGTTTTTTAATGTGGTGGAGAAAACTGCTATTTATATTGGTAATCCATGAAGCTAGCTTGACAAGAAATCTGCCGGTTGGTAAGGGCGCCCTCATGTGGCACTGAAGGGCAATGCCAACATGGTCTCGCAGCTGTAATGGCCCCTGTGAGGCCAGAAACACCAGGCCCCCGTGGCCCCCTGGGTCAGGGCAGCAGCAGGCCCTGGAGGTGAGAGGCTTCTAGCCAGACCGAAGGCTTTGTCTCATCACACTCCACACGTTTCTACTAAAATATTATTGAGGATCCCAGTAAGTTTATGTGGGTGATAGCCACTGGTTTATACTATGTTAGAAACGAAGGCTGAGGATTTTTAAAATATGTGTTAATCCATTTTAAAAGGCAACAATAAACCCATATCAACACAACGTTTTAAAGAAAAATAACTAGATTTTTTTTAAACAAAAAGAGCAAAAAGGGTGGCATCGTTTTACACTTTCACAAATCTCTGCTACGCCTGGCTCGGTGGGAGAGAGCTAGATTCTTCTAGTAGCTTCAGCACTCAGTCCCTACGTCACACGTCCTGTAGCCTCTGAGAGAATGCGTGAAAAGGCATTTAACATCTGGGTATTGTTATGAAAGCAGTTTGACCTCCACACCCCCTGACAGGGTCTTGGGACACCCCCACCCCTGGGGCCCCCAGACCACTTTGTGAACTGCTGAATGAAGACTATGGTCACAGGCCTGGCTGGTGTGGCTCAGGGGTTGAGGGTTGACCTATGAACCAGGAGGTCAGGGTTCGATTCCCAGTCAGGGCATATGCCTGGGTTGCGGTCTCGATCCCCAGTGTGGGGCGTGCAGGAGGCAGCCAATCAATGATTCTCTCTCATCATGGATGTTTCTCTCTCTCCCCCTCCCCCTCTACCTTCCTCTTTGAAATCAATAAAAATATATTTTAAAAAAAGAATATGATCACAGGAACCACAGCCTGTGCAAAATCTAGAACCTAATGTCTGTGACGTCCAGGTTCCCTTTTCTTTGCTGTCCAGAGAGCCACCTTGCACTGAGATGGGCAGGGCTCCTGCTCCCGCGATGATCTACAGGCAGGAGCAGGGAGGAAATGTTCCCACATGGCCACTCTCCGTCTGGTGAGGTTCTCACCGGCAGTCCCGTCCCAGGCGGGAGGGTGAGCCCTCGAGGGAGGCATCACTGCCGTCTCTGTCTGAGCCCTTTTCACAGCGTTTCTCACCCACCTTCCTGCTGGGGCCCATCTTGGAGCCTGGAGATTTCCAGACAATATACACAGAGCACCGGTGCCTGGCATTGTCAGAGGGCCCTGCCTGCTGTTCCGGCTACTCCTGAACGCCAGCCACCTTTCCCTCTAAAACAAGAAAGCTGAGAAAGGTTTCTTGATTGTCCCTCAGCCAACCCTTGCCACCCAAAAGCACTGTTCGAAGGGCCCTGCCTAAAGGCTCTGCCTTCTGCCCCCCACCTCCGGGGTCCCTGGCCTGCTCCTCGCACCCTAAACTCCACCAGGACTTCGTGAGTCACTCTTTCCACGTGGTAGGCAGTGGCCAGCAATGCTTTAGCCCTCAGAGAAATCTCTAGTGATGGGGATTTCAGACAAGTGGGAGAGCCACCAAAGGGGCCATTTTAGGGCAGGAGATTTTGGGGTGCAGTCATAGCGACCCTCTCCCGCTGGGTCTGGCCCATGGCAGTGTCAATTGAGACTTCGTCATCAGTCCCTGGCGTCTAACTCTGCTTGATGCTACTGGCCTCATCATGGGTGCTCGATGTTTATTGAATCAGGTTGAATTTGACTCTCTAGGCTACAGTTTTTCCATCTTTAAAACAAAGGGTTGGACTAGAATTCTCAGGGCCCTACTAGCTCTCAGGTCTCCTAAGTGCATTTATATCCCTGGGTTGGAAGACGGCTTGTAAATGAGAATAAAATCGTGTCTGTAACTATGTTTGTCTCCCTGCGTGGACAGAGTTCTTGAGCACAGTGACCCAGAGCCCTGCATGGTCTCCTGATTCGGCACGAGGGACATCCCAGGAGCCGAACCCATCTGCGGGCAGTTTTGTAGCGGGTTTTTTGGTTGGTGGGTTTTTTTGTTTGTTTGTTTGTTTTTTTGAATGAGCAAAGAAAAGGGACCCTGAACTCCAAAGACAGCCATTAAAAAAATAAATAAAATTATGTTTCAGATTTAGAACCAGGGCCATGGCTCACGTGACCACATTCTTAATTCAGCAGTTTTCAAGATGGTCTGAGGCCTGTTGGGGGAGTCCCCAAGACCCTCTCGGGGAGCCTCAGGGTTAAAACAAAGGCCCCTTGTTGGTTCCTCTAGTTCCTGACGGTGGAAAAGCACCCCCAAACTCCTTTCCTTAACTCCTGGCCGTCTCCGCTGGAGAAGCCAGCCTGTGATCCTCTCGAGGTCACCGGACCCTCCCCCAGGCACTTCCCAGGGCTTTGCTGGCATTTCCATAGATACTTCTGCATGGCGGAGAGAATGGTGTCCTCTACCTGGGACACAGCCTGAAGCAGCTGGCCACAGCTCAAACGGCGCGCAGGTCTCCTGCTTCTGCTTCAAATGCGAGGGGACTTCGCAACAGAGGTTCCAGAGGCTAGCCGGTGTTTAACATTTAAATGTATATATTGAGTTATGTACCCAGGCAAACTCGAGAAAGCAAGTCGTGGCTACCGCAGAACTTCTGGATTGCCTTGCCTGTCACCAAATGCCTCTGGGAGCTGGGGTGCCACTCCCCTTTCTTTTGAGAAACAACCATCTCCAGAAAAAGAAAAAGACACAGCGGAAGGGCCTCCCTGACTCTGTCCTGCCCTGGCCCCGGGGGCCTCGCCCCTCCGACCTTGGCCCCCATTCTTGATCTCTCCCCAGGAAGGCAGGCTCTTGTGCCCTGGGGTCCTCCTGGGTCTCTGGTGTCTGTCCCTCCATCCCCCTCCCCCGCCAACCTCCCCCCCCACACACACACACTCCTCTCCTGCCCCCCCTCTATCTGGTGTCGGTCACTCTGCAGTCCATTCTGTCATTTGACGCCGAGGGCGCACAGCGGGAAGGAAGCCCGATCCCCAGGTGACGTGTGAAGGTGAAGTCTGTGGGTGGAGAGGTCGGTGCAGCCCGGGCTGCGGGGTGGGCAGGGGGGTGGGGGGGGGGCTGCAGTTCCTGCTCCGCCGCGCGGTGGGGCACC
>NW_005871142.1:3237640-3256534 GCF_000147115.1 Myotis lucifugus | reverse complement strand
GGCCAATGAGACGCCGGAGAGGGGATTCCCGCGCCGGAGGCCGCCGGGCCGGCTTTTTAAAGGACCCGGACCGGGAACCGGGCTGGGGTGCAGCCGGGGGGCCCCGGTACGAGACTCGCCACAGGCGTGAGCGAGGCGTCCACACTGCAGACCCGGGGCCGGCGGTCCCCGGGTGGAGCGCAACCTGCCCGCCCGCCCCGCGGAGGGTCCCGCCCGGAGGAGACGCTGGGGAAGAGTATGTCTTCGGAAAGTGGGGGCGGGGACCCTGGGGAGGCGGGAGGCGGTCCTCCCTGGCAGGGACCCAGGGAGGGACATGTGGGATGACCAGAGGCGGTGGACACCTTCTGGAACGCAGGACTCGCTGTGCATTTCCAAAGGTGAGAATCGCCATGGTGACCCCCCACTTCCTTCACCCCCACGCCCACCCCACCGCCTCTCCACATCATCTTGGGCCCGAAAGCTGCCATGAGCCTGCGCTCTACCAGCAGCCGCTGTGTGCCCTGGACCAGGGGCTGCGCTCTGGGCCTGGCGGGCCTTGTTTGAACAAAGCAGAGATGCAACTGTCCACCCAGAGGGTTTGACAGAAGGTGGAGGGCGCGTGGGGTGCAGTGGGGTTTCTGGAGCAAAGGCCAGAATTCCCGCTGACCCTGCCTCCCAGAGCCCCCTCAAGCACCTGCAGTGTGCTGCCTCCTAGGCCCTCGGAGCACTGTGGGTGGAGCCTCCGGGGCACCCATTGATTATCCGAGTTCCAAGGAAGTCAAGGAAGTCAGGAGCGCACAGGCAGCTCCTGCAACTGTCCTGGGACCTTAGAGCACCCTGCTTCCTGCTCATCTCTGCCCTCACCCAGCGGCTCTGCTGGAGGAGAAGGGAGGGATGGCCTCTAGGCCCTCCTTGCAAGCGCGCCCCCACGGCTTGTAAGTCTGAGAAGAAGCAAACTTTCCTTTTGTTCGAGGACCAGGTGCGCCAGGGAGCTTGCGTCCTCGGTAGTGTTGCTTGAAACCTATTTCCAGATGGTGGAGTGAGCGGCCTCCTGCCTCCATTTCGCTTTGATAAGCGCCATTAAAACAAGCTGGAGTGATGGGCACCACGGCCAGAGCCTGGGGTGCTGGGCAATTCAGGCACCCCTCCCGTGGGCAGTCCTCACACTGGGCTCTGTCAGCCTGGCCTCTGCACCCCCCACTCCTGCCCTCCTCACTCCTGCTCTTTGTTTCCTGGTGCTCTCCCAATCCTCACCCCCAGTCTCCTGGAGGTGCCCACATTGCCCACAAATTCTCCATCGGCCAGTAATCCAAGGGGCTCCTAGCCTGCGTCCCCCCCCTGCCTCCCCCCTGCCTCCCACCTCTCCACTCTCATTTCTCTCAGGGGACCCAACACTGGGTGGTGTTGCCCTCACCTCATGCCTGTCAGCATTTTGGGGAACCTGAGCATTGCTCAGTGTTAGCTGCCCCTCCAGCATGCGCCCCTCGGGTCTTCCCACAGCCCTCCCCGGCACTCCGGGCGGCACTAACACACGGGTCACGCGGGGGCATGGCCAGCCTCTACTTCTGGCCTTCCTGTGTGTCCCTAACTGTTCCCATGCGGTGGCCTTGCCTTCCGGTCAGAATGCGCCCTAGCAGTGCCCCTGAGTGCCTGGCGGGTGCTGGGCACATCAGGCACTTAGAGTGCTTGCCAGGTGCAACCTACGGAGGCGGGGCAAGGTTGGAGGGGGCAGGGCCTGGACTGCGGCTGTGGGCAGTGGTCGCCCTGGAGTTACTGTGAGTGACAATTAACACCACTTGCAGAAGGAAAAGAAACAGTTCTATGTTTTTCTGTTGTTGTTTTTGTGAAAATATATTTTATTGATTTTTTACAGAGAGGAGGGGAGAAGGATAGAGAGTTAGAAACATCGATCAGCTGCCTCCTGCACACCCCCTACTGGGGATGTGCCCGCAACTAAGGTACCTGTCCTTGACCGGAATCGAACCTGGGACCCTTCAGTCCACAGGCCGACGCTCTATCCACTGAACCAAACCGGTTAGGGCTGTTTTTTAAAAAGTTAAATAACTAAAGAAAGGAGGCTCCCTGACGGGTCACCAGCTAGAGCACCGCCTCCCCCACCCAGAGCTGTTGAAATCCATAAAGGCCGCAGCAAGGGCCTCTGAGTGGCCAGGACTGATGTCACAACCCCACGCACTAACGCGCACGCACCTCCCCCTGAGCTGGACCCTCAGTTCTCTGTACTCAGGAATCCCTGCCTTCATGAGCATTCCTAACAAAGGCAGGCATGTGGCCTGCAAATCCACAGCACATCCGAGTGTCCTTCAACTGCTTGGGGCCGTGTCTGACAGCTCAGCGAGGAGGTGACCACCTCGGGAGGGAGGAGCCTGAAGATCTATAAAGGGCTGCGGTGAGGACCGGAGAGCCCAGCAGCCTGGAGGCGCGGGCTTGGGACCCGAGCCACACCTTCAGGGCAGTGCCCTCAGCCCTCGTCACTGCAGCTTGGACGGACATGGATGTTCGGTACGATTAACCCCGAGTAGCGAAGGAAGTTAAATGATGCTCAAGGGTGTGTAAGTAGCTAAGGAAGCACCTTATTCACTTTACTAGTGAGTATGTTTCCCTCCAAAGCGGTTCCAATTCACTCAAGGAAGCTTCGAAGGATCCACCCTTGCTGACTAGGTCACAGGCAGCTTCTTCCGTGTCCGCTTTCCCACGCACTTTGCCCACATGCTCTCGCCTGGGCAGCGGGCAATGTGTCAGCACTTTAGCGATGAGGGCAAGTGACTCACGGAGGGTCCCATGGCCCGAGTGAAAGGGCAAGTCTCAGTGTCAAGTGGCCTTGACGCGTCCCCCCTCCCCCCAGCTCCACTTCCCCACGGCTGCCTCTCCGCAGGGTGACTCAGCCCCCAGCCCCCGAGGACTCCTGATGGGTATCACTGTCCTGATGCTGCAAAATGTCCTCTTCCTCGGCTGTCACTTTCCTCCTGGTCTGTCACACACATACACACACACACACACACACGCATATGCACACGCACATGCACACGCACATGCACACACACACATGCACACGCACATGCACACATATACACACCATAGCAGCCCAGGGCTGCTGGGTGTGACTTTGACCTTCACTGTGTCCTCATTAGCACTCCTCAGCCCTAGGCATCCCACCACTGATAGCATATGGGTTCGAGCCCTGCATCTCTCCAGACTGGCTCTTCAGGAAGGGCATGGGCTGGGCACTGATGCCATCAGCACCCCTAACCGAGAGTTAGCCAGTTCCAGAGAGACTGTATGGCCTAGTGGGCTCTAGGGTCAGATTCTAGCTGTGCCACCTACTAACTCTGAAGCCTTGAGAAAGTCACTTAACCTCTCTGTGCCTTGGTTTTGCCATCTGTAAGATGCAGACAGTGGTCCTGGGTAAACTCACAGGCTGCTGTGACCGTCGCATCCGTTAATTTGTGCCTGGCACTTAGTAAGCACTTGACCAATCCCAGCTGCTATTGCGAATGCAAGGCCACTCACATAGAGCATCTCCATAACTGTCAAATCTTTTCCTTAGAATAAGACTGTTGCAAAGCATCTCGAATTGTCATATCAACCCAAAAGGGTAGGTAGGTAGTTTTCCCATTTAAAAAAATATATTTTTATTGATTTCAGAGAGGAAGGGAGAGGGGGAGAGAGAGAGAGAAACATCAATGATGAGAGAGAATCATGGATCAGCTGCCTCCTGCACTCCCTACACTGGGGATCGAGCCTGCAATCCGGGCATGTGCCCTTGACCGGAAATCAAACCGAGACCTCCTGGTTCACAGGTCGATGCTCAACCACTGAGCCACACCAGCCGGGCAGTTTTCCCATTTGGTAACTCAGGCTCCTGAAGCACAGAGAAGGGAGGGGCCCGCGGGCAGCATGCCAGGCAGAGGCAGAACTGGGATTGGTGCCTGGGTGCTGTGGTCTGCGTGTCTGTGTGCCCCCGCAGGGGGCATGAGAAAGGGGACTGGGAAAGGACTAGGTCCGAGGGCTCTGCCGTCACGGTGGGGACAGTGCCTGTGAGGGAGACCCCAGAGGCTAGCCTGTCTCTCCGTCCGCCTGGGCCATCACAGCGGAAGGCGCCATCAGTGACGCAGAGGCGGCCCTCGCCGGACACCACACCTGCTGGCACCACGAACGTGGACTCCCGGCGCCCGGAACTGTGAGAAATACATGTTTGTCGCTCAGGAGCCTCGCAGGGTCTGGCGTTTTGTTATTTCATCCTGAACAGACCAAGACACCCGGTCTACCTGACGTCCGAGTCACGATCTTTCCCCACCGCCCGCCATCACAACTGCCTCTCTCAGGAGAGAGCCTCCTGGGACGGTGAGCAGAAAGCAGGCTGGCCGCCTCTGAAAACGGGAGCTCCCCTGCCCAAGCCCTGCTCTGAGAGGTGGAGTCGCTCAGACGTTACAGCGTCAGCCCCCGAGGAAGAGAGTGTGAGAGGCAGGAGCGCACACTCGTTTTTCAGTAACTGAGACGCCTGAGAGGCAAAGACTGGCCACCACCATCATTCAGGGCTGTTCTGGGGCTGCGTTGCTACACAACCGATCATCGAACATCTTACTGGCTTAAAACGAGAGTGATCCCTTTATCATTAGCTCCCACGGTTCTGGGGGCTGGCTCGGCTCAGCCAGGGGGGTCTCACTCAGGGTCCTTCATGTGGTTGTGGCTGGTGCCACAGTCATCTGCCAAGTCTCCTCACTCTCGGGCTGATGCTGGTGGTCAGAGAGGACCCAGTAGGCACCATGGGCCAGAGCTCCTACAAGAGGCCTCCCCGTGTGGCCTGGCCTTCCTCACAGCATGGCGGCGGGATTCCAAGAGCAAGAGTCCCCCACAACAGGGCGGGGGTGCCTGGCACCTTTCTGACCCCATCAAGGCGGTCACTAAGTCCCAGCCCGGTTCAAGGAGGGGGGCATAGGCCACTCCTCAACGGGAGAATGTCAAGCGGAGTGTGTGACCTAGGATCTACCGTCTTTGAAAAAGACAACCCGCCACATGGCAGGCTTTCCTGGAAGAACTTTCCATTTGAAGGGAAAAGCAATGAATGGTACATTGAGGCTCTAACAGTGGCCTCTCCCTACAGGCACATCTGACAATAGCTCCTTCGGGGAACCGGCCACAGGAGACATGGTTGGAAGCAAGATTGCTTTGCTAACGCTTCACTGAAATAAACAGGATTAGGCTGCAGTGACTGCATCCTCCGACTGTCCTCACAGCATGTCATCCGCAGCCATGCTGTGACCGGCCGAGCTGCCAGGGCCTGCGAGTGGGAATGCCCAGTCACCTCTGGAACAAGTCCACCTGCTGGAAATCTCGCATGTCCTTGATCCTGACCAACCACTGACAAGTCTTAAATCCTCCCCTTATCAGCTTTTTTCACGCAGATGAGGCTGGAGGGGATTTCGCTTTTGAAGTTCCCGAGTCAGCCAGAGTCCAGGAAATGTATTCCCTCTTCCCCAGCCCCTCTCCCTGCGGCCCCAGGTCCCCACCCTGAGGGCTCTGGGAAGCCAAGCAACCCAGGGCCCAGGGGGAGGGCAGGAGGCAGGGCCGCCCCAATCTGCAGGGCCCAACCCCAGGTGAGCCTGGGAGATGGTTCTCAGCCCAGCAGGCTCCGAGGAGGGCACCCAGGCAGTTGGCCAGGGAGCAGGGGGCAGCCTGACTCTGGGCAAGGTGATTGTGACTCAGGCACCCTCAGGGCTCAGGACTCTGGGGATGGGGTGGGGGTGGGAACGACCAACCAAGAACTGTCTCCAACATGCCAGCTGTTTTTGCCCACATCTTCTCAGATAGTTCTCACAGCCATAATCCTGGTTTCAGAGGTGAGGAAATCAGGCTCAGAAATAATAAGTGGCTTTGCCTCCGGCCTCCGTCGGGAAGACCTGGAGCTGGGATTTGAACCCAAGACCATCAACCACTTTCTGTTGCACTGGGAAGAAGAGAGGAAGGAAAGAGGGAGTGGGCCCCACAGGGCAAGACCTTGTTTGTTGGGAACCCAACTCAAGAGCTTTGTGCGAGAGAGCCCTGCCCTCACCGGGGTGCCTGGGGGCTGGGAGCCCCGACAGGAAAGGCCGGTTTCCTGCGGCCTCAGCCTCGGGCTCTGGAGCAGCCAGGCCAGACCAAGAATTTCCGGCAGGGCAGGCCCCTTTGTGGCTGCCACGGCCCCCAGAGCTGCCAGTCACAGAGCAGCTCCCCTCAGAGCCTCTGATGACAGGAGCACCTACCCCCTGACCCCTGTGCCCACACGGGGAATCACTGATGTGTCAGAACAGCTAACGACCTTCTCTGGAAGATATGGAGGAGAGAGGATGGGATTGTGGGGTCGGGGCCCCCGCCCATCCTTCTCAGGCCTCATTCCATCTCCGTAACCATCACCCCTTAGGGTGAGGCTGGGCCAGGTGTCCCGTGAGGAGCCGAAGCAGCACAGTCCGTGTCCACTCGTGGGAATGCGGAAATACCGCACGCCCTCATCACCTCCCCCCAAAAGACAGAGTCTGGGGAGCCTTCCGAGAGGGATGAATGACACAGGAGAAGTGGCTGCTGGGGGTGGGGGGGGGGGGGTGTAGTGAGCCCTGGTTTGCCCAGAAGTGCCCATCAGGGCCGCCTGGTGTTTGGCCTCACACCCACCTCCCCCCACGCAGGGCCCAGCAGGGGCTCCAGGCCACGTTCCCACGCTGCTCCTGCTGGCACGGGGCCAGGCCCCAGTCAGCGCTTTCACTGTCTGCCAGCTCAGAGCCCAGCACCTCGGGGTTCGGCCTGAGGGGAATCAGTCAGTTTCAATTACCTGCCGAGGGCGCAAATCAATGGCTCTTTATTTCCTGAAAAGCTCCAGGCTCAGGGCAACAGACCTGCAGTCTCTTCCCATGCGGGGAGCCTCCGTGAGCTCCTGGTGAAAACGGAGAGGTGTCCGCCACACACCCCACTGGGAACTGAAGCTCAAGTCCTTGACCACGACCGACTGCTGGTGGAGTGGGGCGCGGGGGACTTGAACTACCTGGGGACCTGAACTCATTTATTCATTCAACAGATACAAGTATGTTAAGTGGCTACCACCCTCCCAGCTGTGGCTGCCTGGGGCACGATAGCCATCATGCCATCACGACAAAGCCCGGGTAGCGGGCAGGAGCAGTGAGGGGCCAGGCCTCATTTTCCACCCTGTCAGTGAGGGGACTGAACAGAGGATCCCTGAGGGGGCACTCCAGCTAGATGCTCCTCTCCCAGCCCCACATTCGGGGTGGGGTCACCTGCACCATCTCAGGAGGGTGGCTCCTGGCTGGCCAGCCCAGCCAGCCATCAGCGCTCTCAAGCATCCTTGCACTCAGGGCCTCTCTGGTCAGCAGCCTGGCAGCTGGGCCTGCCTCTGCCCAGCAGGGCCTTATCGGGGCGTCCACAGGAGCCAGAGCCAGTGTGGGCACCCCCATAGGCACCGCTGCGGCCCTCAGCCCACCTGGCCTTCTCTCTCCTGGCTCCCTGCCAGACTGAGGACTGACCCCTGCAGGATGGCTCAGCAAGTTCCTGAGGTCGCCTCTAGAAGTCTAGCTGACCAGGGTTTTCAGGGGGCTCACAGGACAAAGGGGCAGCGGGAAGATTGAGGTGCAGATGACCGTGACCGGGTGGAACAGCCTGTGTCCCCTCAGGCCTGGACCCCCAGGGCAGGTCTCCCTCAGCTCTCCCTCCAGCCTCAACCCCAACTGGAGCGCAGCAACTGGAGCGCAGCTGCGAAAGGCAATGCCTTCTGGGCATGACCCCCGCCTGGCCGCCCCCTGGCCCTGCGGCCACTGCAGTGGTCATTGTGCTCAGACTGTGCTGGACCTGAAGTCAGGAGCCCCTATCCCCCCACTGCAGGGGAGGAGCCGAGGCCTGTGCGCCTGAAGCTGCTCATGCCACTGAGGGGTCATGACCAGGAGGTCACAAGAAAGGGCAGCCCAGCGGGTACCCAGCAAGGTGTCCAGAACTGAACCGACACCAGACCCTTCTGTCCCAGACTCAAGGCCCCTACAACCCTCTGCCCTCTCCTCCCACGAGGAACTTTTTTGAACCTGGGGACCTTCTGGCTCTGCCCCAGGGGGTCCTGGTCACTGGGCTGCACTGCAGGGAAGAGGGGAGGCGGGGAGGGGCTGCTCCGTCTGGCCAGGTGGGAGGCAAGGTCTCCGTCCCTTGCAGGGACTGATGCTTCGATGTGCCACTCATTCATTTATTCAATAAGAAGGCACCCAGGCTCTTTCTGTGCCAGCCACTGTGGAGGCGCTGGCCCGGGGTGGTGAGAACGCGGTGGATAGGACCGGCTGTCTGTGCAGGGGTGGGTGACTAATGCGAGGGATGAAGGAGGCCTTTCTCTGGAGGCGAGTGGGTGCCTGATGATGAAGCAGAGAGACACACACGCACCCCAATAAAACTCCCCTGGGAAGCTCTCTGTGGCTGGGCGGGTCCCACACTTTGTTATCTTTGCGTTCCCAGGGCCGCCATATGGGAATGGTTACTCTATGTCATGCTAGAGGAGGGGTGTGAGGAGGGCTGGGCGAGCAGGAGCGAGCACCCCATATAATGATGTCACCCCTCTATCGCACATCCAACCCCAGATTGTTCCCCTGACATTGAAAGGGCTGAGGTTCCCAGTGCTGAACGCGCCAGGCACCAGCAGCCGTAGGCCAGACCTCTCTGCTGGTGAGGCCAACGGCAGCCGAACACTTGAGGTATTACATCCTCTTGTCAGGCCCAAGCTTTGGATTGCCCAACGCACACGCATCTTTCTTCATCATGCCAGCACCCATCTGGCTGGAGAGAACCGCATGCCCTGCCGACTGACCTCACTCTTGAGTGGGCACCCAACACGCTGTCCCCCTACACATCCCTGGCATGCTCACTGGGCCTTCTTCTCTGTCCTCTAATGCCACTTACCCTTCAGCTAATCGTTTCGTCTCACATTACATCGAGAAAATGGAAATATTAGAAGGAATCCCTTCATTTTCCCACCACCCCAATTCCTACCTAAAGCCAACTCTGCCTTGAGCTCTGGATCCCATCCCTCTGACCTTCTCAATATCTTTGCTCAAGAAATTATTTTATTATCTTCCCTTCTGTATCATAATTTCCCTCTTTTGGGATCTTTCCCATCAGCATATGTAAAAGCTATAGGAGCTCCTGTCACTTTAAAAACAAAACAAACAAAATACTTCCCCCTTGGTGCCCCTTCCCCTCCAGCAGCCACTGCTCCAATTGCTTGCTCTCCACCGCAGCGAAATCTCATGAAGAAGCTCTCTACAGCTCAGCCGGTGTGGCTCAGTGGTTGAGTGTCAACCTATGAATCAGGAGGTCATGGTTTAATTCCTGGTCAGGGCACGTGCCCAGGTTGTGGGCTTGACCCCCAGTAGGGGGCGTGCAGGAGGCAGCCGATCAATCAATGATTCTCTCTCATTATGGATGTTTCTCTCTCTCTCTCTCTCTCTCTCTCTCTCTCTCTCTCTCTCTCTCTCCCCCTTCCTCTTTGAAATCAACAAAAATACTTAAAAAGAAAAGAAAAGAAAAGCCCCCTACATGCCGCTCTCCTCCTTCACTGCCGTTCTTTGCAGACCCACCCCAGTTGGGCTCCCATCACCATGCTCCTCTGAAACTGCTCTTGTCCAGGCCTCCAGCACCCTGCGCGCTGCAGAAGCCAGTGGTCACTTCTCTGCCCACTTGTTGGATCTACCAGCAGCTCTGGAATGGTTGGCTGTCTCTGCATTGTTCTCTCAGCTTCAGTGAAAACTACCTCCTTTCTCTCTCTCTCTCTCTCTCTCTCTCTCTCTCTCTCTCTCTCTCTTTCTCTCTCTCTTCCCCTCCCCATCTCAGGCTCCTCTGTTGGTTTCAATCAACCTCTAAATGTTGTCGTGCGTCAGGCCTGGTCACAGGCTTTCTACTATGCTGTAGACCAGGGGTGGGCAAACTTTTAGACTCGAGGGCCACAATGGGTTCTTAAACTGGACCGGAGGGCTGGAACAAAAGCATGGATGGAGTGTTTGTGTGAACTAATATAAATTCAAAGTAAACATCATTACATAAAAGGGTACGATCTTTTTTTTTTTTTAGTTTTATTCATTTCAAACGGGCCGGATCCAGCCCGCGGGCCGTAGTTTGCCCACGGCTGCTGTAGACACTCTCTACCTAGATCCGTGGTTGGCAAACTGCGGCTCTCGAGCCACATGCGGCTCTTTGGCCCCTTGAGTGTGGCTCTTCCTAAGCCTTAGGAGTATCCTAATTAAGTTAATAACAATGTACCTACCTATATAGTTTAAGTTTAAAAAATGTGGCTCTCAAAAGAAATTTCAATCGTTGTACTGTTGATATTTGGCTCTGTTGACTAATGAGTTTGCCGACCACTGACCTAGATGATGTCATCTAGGCTTTGAAATAAACATATGCCAATGCCTCGTCACTGAGCCACAGGCTCATATCCACTTGACATCTCTGTTTGGACATCTACCAGGCATTTCAAAATGAACGTCGGCAAAACAAAACTTTTGATTTCTGTCCCCACCCCAATCTGGTTTTCCCATCTTGATAATTGGCACCAGCACGCACTGTTTCCCAAGACTATAGTCATTCTGGACCCCCCCTTTCCCTTTCTAGCCCCATGAGCTTCTCACCCAGTCCTGTAAACTCAACCCAAAACATCCCGACCCCAACTTCATTCTCCATCTCTATCACTACCAGTCTCACCACATGACCGTTAGAGACTCCAATCCTTCTCGTGTCCCCCCTACAACACATTCTACCATGAAGCCAGCATGATTTCTGGAGATTTGAAATAAGATCATGTCACCTCTTTATTGTTATTTGAATAAAACCTAGATGCTTTGCCATGGCCTAAAATTTCATACAAAATGGGATCCTACCTGCCACTCTGAGCTCAACTCTCCCCCCTCCTCCTCTACACGGGCCAAGTGCCACCTGAGGGGGAGCCCTTCAGCTCTTCCCTCCGCTTAGAATATCCCTTCGCCTGTCTCAGCTCCAACATGGCCTCCTTGAGAGGAGTCCTCTGGCCTCTCCAGGCGCTCTCTCTGATCACCCGTCATCGTCAAAACAATCTGTTTACTTGCTTGTTGTCTCCCCCCACCCTCCCACCCCACCCCCACCCCCCGTTCAGGTGGATGCTCCGTGAGAGCAGGGCACTTCTCAGTCATGTTCCCTGCCGTATCTCCCGCCCTGGGACTAAGCCACCACATTCGTGGGTGTTCAACAAACAGCTGATGAATAAATGAACAAATGGAGACCAGGCAGTGAGGATGGCCCAAAACAAAATCTGACATGGTCCCAGCCCCACGGGCTCAACTATGGAGGCGCGATGGAGACAGGTTGGCATTTCTAATGCAACGTGATAAGCACTTCCGTCAATGCCAGGATGGGTGCTGGGGGGCCCCTGGAGGGGCACCTACCCAGAGCATGTGTGGGGTGGGCTTCCTGGGGACGTCATGTCCAAGTTGAGACCTACCAGATAGTAGGTAGGTGTAGGGGAGGAAGAGGGTCGTGTCTCAGGCGGGGATACCTGAACCTACAAAGAGCCACAGGTGAGTGAGAGCACAGTGAGGGGGTGTCCGAACCAGCACCTGCAGGACCACCTGGCCTGCCTCACTGGAGAAGGGCGGGCCTACCTCCTTCCCGGGCTGCTTGGAGAGGGGGCCTCACGTAGATCAGATCAGACATTCCTTCATGTAGTCCATGCTAACACTAACCACTGGGCTCGGACAACACGCCAGGGCCTGTGCCACATGCTGCAGGGGCAGACATGAAAGGCTCAGGCCCCTGTGGTTGAAGAGACAAAGCTTGAGCTCTGAAGGTGAAGGAAGGGCCAGCCCAAGACCACGCCATGAGACCCCAGCCACTGGCTGCAGAGGGCACTGCTGGGTCCCTTGGCCACACACGGGCCTGGCCTCCAGGCTGAAGCAGGGACACTCCCGCCAGCCTGCAGGGACTTGTCCCTGAACTGGTCCCACTGCCTGAAGAACCCGTCCTATTGCTCATGGGCTCACACACTCAGCACACAGATATGCACGTCACCTCTGCGCTGGTCACAAACACACACCACACCTACCCTCATGACCTCATACAGGCATGGACGTCCACCCACACGGACCCGCCTCACCCCAGGCGGCGAGCTCCGGGTGCGATACTCACAGGGTGCACAACACACTCCTGCCCTTTGGAAGCCCCTGTGCCTCTAGGAGGAGCACATGGGTTCCAGCAACACTCTCTTCCCAAGACGTTTACAATATTACAGACAAACCAGAACGTGGTAATGCCATTGAACTGTATAGATGTGATAGGGTATCAAGCGGGCCTCTTGGAAGAATTTGAGCCAGGTCTTGAAGAAAGTCAGGGAATCGTGAGAATGCAGAGCAAAGGGTTTTGTTTTGTTTTTTAAGGATACTGAGTTCATCAGACTCTTTGGGCTACAAAAAAGATAATGTATTGATCGACTCATGGGATTGATCAGGCTTCAGGCAGTGTTGGATGCAGAGGCTGGGATGACGTCAGCAGGGCTCTGTCTCCCTCCGCAGGTATTTCCCCGCTGGGTTCCACCACCTGGGAGGCCATACTGACCTTATCAATGAAAGGACACAGAAACTGCCTTGCCAGGAGCTCTAGGAAACAGGCTTGAAGAATTCGCATTGACCTCGTGGCCTTCTGAACCAACCCTTGTGGTCAAAGGCATGGAATTCTCTGAGGCAAGTCCCTACATCCCTAGCCTCTCCCAGCCCACGTGGAATGGATTTCCTAAGAGGAAAGCAGCCTCTGGTTATCAGAAGAAGCAGGGAATGGATACTCAACCGGGGTCAAATACCCCTGCCTTAAACATGATCCCTCCCTTGGTTATAGTACTCCACATTTTTAAACAATTTATTCACTTTGGTTGTCAGGAGATCATCTTGAGCCAGGTATGGCGAGCATCCTTGTTTTACTGCGGAACAAGAGCACTTCCAGACATTGAACTTGGTTTTTCTCTTCTGTAATAAAGGCAGAGCATCCCCTGGGAGTCCTCTGGGCCATCTCCTCTAGAAGGACCAATGACCTTGGCGCTCTCAGTAGAGCCTCCTCAGGAGGGGTGGGGGAGGAGATGGGGGATTAGAGCTTGATGCACCGAGTTTCGGGTGCCTTTGGGATAACCAGGTGGAAGTGCCAGGAAGCAGCAGGGTATACAAGACTGGCATTTCCCCTGTGATGGCCAGACACCCACAGCCATGCTGAAAGCTCCTTTTACCCTGTGTGTTAAAGTGGCCAGTCAGGGTGCATCCAGTCAGAGGACAGTGAGGCCAAAGCCCTGAGGACCTGGAGACCTGTACCTCTCACTGACCATGGACCTCTTCTCTCCTGGTGTCTCAGCTGCCACCTCTAACATGCCACGGGACTGTGTGAGCTGGTCTCCAAAGACAGCCATCCCCATGATGCACACCTCCCGGAGCCCATGCCATGGTATAGTCCCTTCCACACTGAATCTAGGCTGGCCTGTGGCACACACCATTCAACAGAATGTGGCAGAAGCGATCCTCTTAGCCTTTAAGAGGAATGGCAGCTTCTACTTCCTCTTTCTTGGAAGGTTCACTATTGAGATACCCGAGTCACCATGTGAGATACCTGGCTATCCTGCTGAAGGGACCATGGGGAGAGACCACGTGGAGAGGATGAAAGGCCAGCTGACCTGTCATTGTAGGTAAACGTCCAGGTGACCCAGTCCCAGCCTTTATCCGAATGCACCTTCGTGAGAGACCCCCAAGCAAGTCCAGCAGAAGAACCAGCCAGCTGAACCCAGTCAACCCACAGAACCACACGAGACAATGAAACAGTGCTTGTTTTTAAGCCACTGAGTTTGGGAGGTTGCTATTCAGTGATAGATAACAAAAGCAATGTTCCTGTTGGGGAGATTGGCTGATATGCCGAGTCTTGAGCCACCTTCCTCCTAGCCCTCAAACCTGACAAGGTTAAGTCAGGTCTTGGTGAATGACCAAGACAATAATCACATTGATAGCCATTCTGAGCAGGCAGGCCAGTCTTAGGACACGTACAGGGAGGAGACCACACATGCTGTCAGATTCCAGAACTGAGCTTCCAAAAGACATAAAAACCCAGTTCCCGCTGGGCTGGAGATGCGAGCGGGGGCTGGATGGCTGCCCAGCTCCGTCTCTGGGTGCCGCCCAGAGAGGCAGAATGGCTCTGAGGCTGAAGCCAGTGGTGCGACGGGACCGGATGGTTGAGCCGCCTCCCACCCTGGCTCACGGGGGAGGGGACCAAGTGAGCCACGCCCTGTCACCTTGGCCTTGCCTGGGTCCCCCTGTGTTTCCCATCACAGCAGCCCGACCCCCCTGCCGCAGCCTCCACGCTTCACCTGTCCTGGACCTGCTCCTTGCCGACTCCCATCACTTGCAGGCCTGACACCACCCTTGCAATTGTCGTCACTTCTCCGCTCTGGGGAATCTTTCCTTCTCTTTTCCCCAGACCACCAGGGTCACAGGGTCATTGCCACAGGTGCCCTGAAATGAATCATGTATGACTCTTGTCCCACTGCTAGGCCGTGAGATTCTAGAGAGCAGCCACTACAGCCTCATTTTCCCTCCAAGACGTTCCTTATGAATTCAGTCATCAGTCATTCACTCAACAGTCTGCCAGGAGCCAGCATCTCTGTTCGGGGCAGGGACATAAAGTGGAAACCATCGTCCCTGCCCTGGGGTCATGTTTGTCCAGTGAGACAGACAGGCATGTAAATCGCAAGGATGACCCGGTCATGTAAGGCTAGCTCAGGGGGGTGTGCTCAATGCAGCGGGGACACAGAAGTACCCACACCAGGTAAAATTCACTCGTGATTACTGTCTTCCAAGCACCTCAGAGGAGCCCATCCTGGTCCATGACTTTGCAGTCATTCTGAATTTTATGCCTATCTGCACATTCATGTGTGCAAACACACACACACACACACACACACACACACACACACACACACACCTCTTTGCATAAGTAGTTACACAATCTTCTGTATCTTGTTTTGTTTTTTTGTTTTGTTTTCATTTAACATATCATTCCATGTCACTGTAGAGATATCTCATTCTTGGCTAATGACAGCACAGTATCATAGTATTCCATCATAAGAATGAACTATAATTTGCTTAACAAATCACCTATCAATAGTCATTTATGCTTTTTCTAATTATTCACTATTACAAATAATGCTACAATGAATAAACTGCTTACATGATTTTGAATGTGTCAGATGTTAGATGTCCATCTAACCTTTATTATTTATTTATTTATTTAAATATATTTTAATTGATTTCAGAGAGGAAGGGGGGGAGAGAGAGAGAGAGAGAGAGAGAGAGAGAGAGAAACATCAATGATGAGAGATAATCAGTGATCAGCTTCCTCCTGCATGTCTCCCACTGGGGGTGGAGCCCCCAACCCAGGCATGTGCCTATGACCGGAATCAAACCTGGAACCCTTCAGTCCACAGGCTGACCCTCTATCCCCTGAGCCAAACCAACTAGGGCACCCTTTATTTATTTATTTTTTAAATTTTTTTATTGATTTCAGAGAGGAAGAGAGAAATAGAAACATCAAAGATGAGAGAATCATTGATTGGCTGCCTCATGCACACCTCACCCGCGCATGTGCCCTGACAAGGAATCGAACCATGACCTTCTGCTTCATAGGTCAATGCTCAACCATGGAGCCACGAAGGCAGGGCTAAACTTTCTTTCTTCAGAATGTACCACCAGGCTTTACACAGCTTTTCTGCCAATCTCCTACCAGGACACCCAGCAGCCAGGACAGAGAACTCCAGCGCGCAGAGGCGAAGGGGAAGGAGACAGTGCTTCACTTTAAAGTGCTTCTCTCTTTCCTTCTGTAGTTTTTAAATATAACTTAATATACACAATTATATATACACTAGAGGCCCAGTGCACGAAATTTGTGCAGGGGGGGAGGGGGGGATCAGCCTAAACCAGCGTCGGATATCCCTCTCACAATCCGGGACCTCTGGCTCCTAACTGTTCACCTGCCTGCCTTCCTGATCACCCCTAACCCCTCTGCCTGCCTGCCTGATTGCCCCAACCACTCTGTCTGCCTGATGCCCCTAACTGTTCGCCTGCCTGACTGATCGCCCCTAACCCCTCTGCCTGCCTGCCTGATTGCCCCAACCACTCTGCCTGCCTGCCTGATGCCCCTAACTGTTCGCCTGCCTGCCTGATCACCCCTAACCACCTCTGCCTCGGCCCCCGCCACTGTGGCTTCTTTTGGAAGGATGTGCAGAATGACATCCAAAAGGTCATTCGGCTGTTCAGTCTAATTAGCATATTACGCTTTTATAATTATAGATTTCATATCTGTATGTTAAATATATTCTAAGTAAATAAAATTTAGTAACACCATCATACAAACATGAACTACATATATAAATAATTTAAATATAAAATTCCTCGGGGGGGCGTGTGGTCCGGGAACCACGTGCAGGGGCCTCTGGAAGAAGGAAGGGCCAGAAACCGGCCCAGCTCTCCCGGCAGAGTCCTGGGTGCAGAAGCCCGCGTGTGGCGTTTCTGCTTTCACCCGCGTGGGTCGGGCCGTTGGTCACTGCCTCCAGGAGGGCCTGCCTGGTGCCACCGCTGGTGTGGGGGATGCAGACTGAGCGCCGGCAGCACTGGGACAGGGATGGTGCCCAGAGGAAGAGCCAGGCGTGTCCGAGGTGAGGAGGTGAGGGAGCAGGAGGCATTCCCAGGGCTGCCCGGGCGGGGGTGGGGCTGGGACCAGGGCGGGGCGTGCGCACCACGGGCGCTGTGCTGCGTGATTAATGCGGTTCACCCTGAGCGCTCAGAGGAAGTGACCGGAGTGTCCCCCATCAGTGATCACCGGTGTGAGTCTGCTGCCCGCTGTGTGCGAACACATACACACACGCACACACGCACACACACCTCTGACATCCAGCCCTTGGCTCCTCACTCTGGCTGCCCAAAAAGGCAGTCACCCCTGGAGACCTGGCATCAGACAGGGCGAGGGAGAAGGCTGCCAAGGAGAAAGGTCATGGGCGTGCTGCAACCCCTCCTGGTGTGCAGGTGCGCGTGCCTGTGTGCTCCTGCGTGGGTGTGCGTGCACGCACACAGGATGCCAATTACCCTTTCCCAACCGAGCCCTCGGGAACATTCTCCAGTGTTTACTACCCTCCAAACTCATTACCTTATCTCAGGGGCCCTTTGGAGCCTTTGACCCAGAGCTGGGTGAGGCAGGAAAGGAAAGGACGGGGCTGGCAGGAGAGGAATTTGCCCTGTGCCGGGCCCCGGGCACCCGCGGGAGCAGACTGTGCCTCTGAACTGCCTCTAGCTGGGCCCACGTCACATCGCTGCCCCCACCCCTGCAGCAGGCCCTCTGGCCACTCTCTCTAGTCCCTTCCCACCCGTGCCTCTTCCACAGCAGGGCTGCTCCTGAGATGTCACTCCTCTGTGCATAGCTCGGCTGGGCTGCCTTGGACTAAAGCAAGTTCTTTTCTATGACCTGGAGGCCCTTTGTCATCTGGGCCTCCCCGTCTAGCCTCACCTGTCCGCATTCCCATCTCACTGGGCTCCAGGCACCTCCCACAGCCGTTCCCGGAGGCATCGGGCCCCCGTATTAGTTCCTATGGCTGATATAACCAGCGCCCGCGAACATCGTGGCTCCAACCACCCAGATTCATCATCATCCGGTTCCCACAGTGCAAAGTCCAAACCTGTGTGGAAAGGGGCTCCATCAGGGGGCCGGAGGGCTGTGTGCCCTCTGACGGCCCAGGAAGAAATCCACGCCCTTATCTTCTCCAGCTTCACCATGCCACCCGATTCCCTAGATCACGTCCCCTTCCTCCATCTTCGAAGCCAGCAGTATAGCATCTTCCCATCTCCCTCTCTGGCCTTTGCTCCCACGGTCACACCTCTCTCTGCCTCTGACACCCTGTTTTCCTCTGGCAAGGGCCCTGGTGACTGCACTGAGGCCCAGCCCCGATAACCCAGTCTCCCCTCTGAAGAGCCTGAATTCGATTCCATCTACAAAGCCCCCTCTTTCTGTCTCCCTCTACTGTCTCCAAGTAGCCCCTACTTATACCTCCTCCCTCCTCTTCATCCAGAAAACAAAAGAAAGGAACAAAACGTAAGAAAACCCTCATGTAAATGGACACCCCTGGCCTGAGCAAGTCTAAGACTGGCCAGCACAGCCTGGGGTTTCATCTGCTACTTGCAGCTGGGTTTGAACCTCGCTTTTTCTGCTGGACTTACATCCTCACAGTGCCCAGCACAGGGCCAGGCCGATGGTGACCCCTGAACTGGGTGAGGTCAGAGTGGGAAGGGGAAGGGGTCAAGGTCAGGGATGGGTCAAGGCTGGGGAGTGGCTGCAGGGAGGAGGACCCCTTGGGGCTGTTAATCCTCCCCCTTCCAGGGCAGAATTAAACTCTGCACACCCTCTGTCCTCCCCCCCACCCCCGCCAGAGCCCCACACCCCAAGCAGCATCAGTCACAGAGGCAGAGACTGGGGGCTGGTCAGGATGGGGTCCTGGTCAGCATCAGCCTGGCTGATGCCAATTAAGACCCAAGAACCCCCTGCCCCTCACCCTGGGCTCAGATCAAAGCCCTCCCCAGATGACATAAATCTGCAGGGCCCGGGCCTCCGCTAACGAGCTGCTCTGATGCAGGCAGCAGGGTCCCGGATCCTGTTTCATGCCAGGTTACAGCCCGCCAAAGTGAGGGGCCAGCAAGGCCTGGGACCCCCGAGCACCCCGTCGCCCCACAGCGCCCGGCTTTGCTCAAGAAATCCCAGGTCAGTGTCCTGGGGGGACCTGAGGGACCCCACCGCGTCCTGGGGACGCACCTGCCCCTCCGGCCCCAGAGCTGTTCTCAGCGCCCCTTG